>NW_016810508.1:682958-692876 GCF_001698545.2 Rhinopithecus bieti
AGTGCTGGGATTACAGGCTTGAGCCACCGCGCCCGGCCAACTTAATTTTTTAAAGATATAGTTTACGGCTTGGCGCAGTGGCTGTCACCTGTAATCCCAGCACTTAGGGAGGCCGAGGCCGATGGATCACATGAGGTCAGGAGTTTGAGACCAGCCTGGCCAACATAGTGAGACCCCCGTCTCTACTAAAAATACAAAAATTAGCTGGGTGTAGTGGCACACACTTGTACTCCCAGCTACTCAGGAGGCTGAGGCGGGAGAATCTCTTGAACCTGGGAGGTGGAGCTTGCAGTGAGCCGAGATCAGGTCACTGCACTTCAGCCTGGGCGACACAGTGAGACTCCGTCTCAAAAAAAAAAAAAGATACAGTGAAATACATAGACTTTAAGGGTTTTTGTTTTTTAAAGCATATGTACACAAAATGGAAGACAGAAAAACAGCAAAACATTTTGGAAGTTGGAATGCAGATTGATTTAAGCAATCCGCCCGCCTTGGCCTCCCCAAGTGCTGGGATTACAGGCTTGAGCCACCACACTCGGCCGATATAACTTTTTCATAGTGAAGCTTCAGTTAACCTGTACAGTGGCTGCGCTGTGAACTTTCACCCAAATATTGGGCTCATTAAGGGGCTTAGTTTAGGCTTGGGGCTGTCCTAGGGTCAGTGAGTATCTATCTAACAAGAGTGTGAACCTCACTTCTGTTTCCCTTGTGTGTTGTGTTTTATCTTTGAAGGAATGTTGGTATTTGGTGAATATGAACATACAGCAGCATGGCTGGGAATACAGGGGCAGAAATGTAAAGGAAACCCATGTGAAGTTTGCTTTTAATTCCTGGGCCGTTTTATTTGAGAACCTTCAATGGCAGTGTCTTGTCTTTGCTCCAGGGTCAGATTCCCTAAAGAAGGGACCTCCTACTTGGGAGAATACAAATTGGGCTTCCAGCAGTCTGGTTGCTAAACCGAGGGAAAGGCTGAAGGTCTTAGCATTCATTTTATAAACACTCATTCATGTTCATTTAACTCAGCTATTTTCAGTAAGATGACCTCATTCTCAGCTGGACCAGTTGAAAAGTGTTCCAGTCCAGGAATTCTTTGTTTTTTCATAGGATTGTTTTAAGCTGCTACACGTGATTAGTGGCTACCATATTGGATAGCGGAGCTGCACTATCCAATATGGTAGCCACTAGCCACATGTAGCAGCCTAAATCTAAATAATTAAAATTAAAGGTTTAGTTCCTCACTTGCACTAGACACATTCCAAGTGCTTAATGGCCACATTTGCCCAGAGGCTACCATACTGGGTAAGAGATTTTATTGGGCTGTGCTGTTGTAGTTTAGAGAAGAAGACTCCAGGTTTCTTCAAAGATGGGTAGGGGATAGTTGGCTGGTTTTGTGGCATGTCGGAGGATATTTAAATCATTTGACCAATCCTTTTATTTTTAGCATCATATTCACATTCACATCCCTCTGTAGAACAATTCCTGACCTGTTTTGAGGTACTGTTCTTTAGATTGCTTTCCTCCCTGCAAGGTTGAGATTTAACTTTTTTTTTTTTTTTTTTTGAGACAGAGTCTCGCTCTGCTGCCCAGGCTGGAGTGTAGTGGCATGAACTTGGCTCACTGCAACCTCCACCTCCCAGGTTCAAGCAGTTCTCCTGCCTCAGCCTCCCAAGTAGCTGAGATTACAGGCGCACACCACCATGCCCTGCTAATTTTTGTATTTTAGTAGAGATGGGGTTTGCCAAGTTGGCCAGGCTGGTCTCAAACATCTGACCTCAGGTGATCCGCCCGCCTCAGCCTCCCAAAGTGTTGGGATTACAGGCGTGAGCCACGGCATCCGACTGATATTTTTATTTATTTATTTATTTATTTATTTTTTCTTAAGACAGAGTTTCGCTCTTGTTGCCCAGGCTGAAGTGCAATGGTGTGATCTTGGCTCACCGCAACCTCCACCTTCTGGGTTCAAGTGATTCTCCTGCCTTAGCCTCCTGAGTAACTAGGATTAAAAGCATGCACCCATCATGCCCGGCTAATTTTTGTATTCTTAGTAGAGATGGGGTTTCTCCATGTTGTTCAGGCTGGTCTTGAACTCCCAAACTCAGGTGATCTGCGTGCCTCGGCCTCCCAAAGTGCTAGGATTACAGGCGTGAGCCACCGCGCCCAGCCCCAACCAAGATTTAACTTCTTTAGATCTTTAAGTCAATCCACATTCCAACTTTCAAAATGTTTTTGCTGTTGTTTGGTTTTCTATTTTGTGTATGTATGCTTTAAAAAACAAAAGCCCTTCAGTTTTCTATATTTCACTGCAAGTGAATTGTATCTTTAAAAAATTAAGTTAAAAAATTCTTAAGATGTTGATCAAAGGATGGAAAAGTCTCAGATTGGAGGAATAACTTTTAGTGATCTATCCCATTGCATGGGAACCACAGTTATTAAGAATGAAGGCCAGACACGGTGGCTTAACGCCTGTAATTGCAGCACTTTGGGAAGCTGAGGTGGGCAGATCACCTGAAGTCAGGGGTTCGAGACCAGCCTGACCAACATGGTGAAACCCCGTCTCTACTGAAAATACAAAATTAGCTGGGCGTGGTGGCGCATTCCTGTAATCACAGCTACTTGGGAGGCTGAGGCAGGAGAATCGCTTAAACCCTGGAGGTGGAGGTAGTAGTGAGCCGAGATCATCCATTGCATTCCAGCCTGGGCAACAAAAGCGAAAATCCGTCTCAAAAACAAAAAAAAAAGAAAAAAAGTGTATATTTCAAAATTGTTAAGAAAAACAGATTTTTAGTGTTCTCATGACAAAACATAAAGTTGGTGAGGTGATGAATATGTTAATTAGCTTTATTGAGTCTTTCTATAGTGTATACACAGCTCAAACCATGACATTGTATTCCATAAATATACACAATTATTTGTCAATTAAAAATACGTAAATTACAACCTGGCCAACATGGTGAAACCCTCTTTCTACTAAAAATACAAAAATTAGTCAGTCATGGTGGCACACGCCTGTAGTCCCAGCTACTTGGGGGTCTGAGGCCGGAGAATCCTTGAACCTGGGAGGCGGAGGTTGCAGTGAGCTGAGATATGCCACTGCACTCCAGCCTGGGTGACATAGTGAGACTCCGTCTAAAAAAAAAAATTAATTTTAATTAGTTATTTAGGGATGGGTCTTGCTATGTTGTCCAGGTTGGTCTCAAACTCTTGGCCTCAAAGGATCCTTCTGCCTCAGCCTCTTGAGTAGCTGGGATTACAGACATGTACCATGGTGCCTGGCTGGTTTTTTCTTTTAAAAAATTAATTTATTGGCTCACATCTGTAATCTTAGGTACTCAGAAGGCTAAGTCAGGAGGATCACTTGAGCCTGGGAGTTTGGGGCTGCAGTGGGCCATGGCTGACAGAATGAGACCTTCTTTTTAAAAAAAAGAAAAGAAAAAAGATTAAGGGAAATTTTTTTATTCTTAATGAAGTTTTAGGAGGGAATGATGGTAAAATGTGTCTGCTTAATCCGCAGTCTTTATCCACAAGTAAAGTACTTCATCAGAATTTAAACACGTATAAGAATCTCCATTAAAAAAATGTCTCAGCTTTACCCAGGCTTTTGAGCAATTTTATGTGTCGCTTTCTTTATTCTGCCTTGGTTTTTGTCCTTTCCCTTGTACTAAAATTTCTCCTGCAAATGTCAAGAGAATTCAGTGAACACTTTTAATCCTTATCTAGCTTGACTTCTTAACAACTTTTGACCATTTCCCTCTTATTAGAAACTTGTTCTAGCTTTGCTGATACCACCTTTACCTGATTTTCCACCTTATCTCCCTGGTCATTCCTTTTCACTTTCCTTTGCTTAGACTTCTTTCTTTATCTCCCTCTTAAATCCTGGAGTTCCACCGGGCACACTTGTATTCCCAGCACTTTGGGAGGCAGAGTTGGGCGGATCACCTGAGGTCGGCAGGTCGAGATCAGCCTTCGCAAAATGGAGAAACCCCGTCTCTACTAAAAATACAAAATTATCTGGGTAATCCCAGCTTCCTGGGAGGCTGAGGCAGGAGAATTGCTTGAACCCAGGAGGCGGAAGTTGCAGTGAGCGGAGATCATGCCATTGTGCTCCAGCCTGGGCAACAAGAGTGAAACTCCTTCTCAAAAAAAGAAAAAAAAAATCCTGGAGTTCCTTGGGATATTGCCCTAGGGTACATTCTCTTCTACCTTTTGCAAATTCTTTCTAAGTGATCTTATCATTTTCTATAGCTTTGGTTACTCTTAAGCTGAAAACTGGAATTCACATGATGTCCTCTTTTCAGAATTCTTGAACTGTGTATCCAACGGTATATATCCACTCCGATTTCTAATGGTCATCTCAAATTCAACATGTGAAAGACTAAAGGCATAGTATAACCTTCCCCTAATCTATCTCCATCTGTGTTTCCTATCAGTGATACCATTATCTACCTAGTAACTGATACCGGAACTTTTACCCCTACAGATAGGCTTTTGACAAATGACAAGTCCTTTCTGTGTCCTGAAGATTGATTCACTTTGCTACATCCTCCCAGTTTTTCAGTCTAAGAAGCTGTCACACTGTATCTGCATTGATTTACCTGTAACAGACTCCTAATGGGTTTTTTCTGCTGTGACCTTCTCCTAGGCATTCTGCACATTGCAGGTAGAAAGATTTTTTTCGGCCGGGCGCGGTGGCTCACGCCTGTAATCCCAGCACTTTGGGAGGCCGAGACGGGCGGATCACGAGGTCAGGAGATCGAGACCATCCTGGCTAACACGGTGAAACCCCGTCTCTACTAAAATACAAAAAACTAGCCGGGTGACCTGGCGGGCGCCTGTAGTCCCAGCTACTCGGGAGGCTGAGGCCGGAGAATGGCGTAAACCCGGGAGGCGGAGCTTGCAGTGAGCTGAGATCCGGCCACTGCACTCCAGCCTGGGTGACAGAGCGAGACTCCGTCTCAAAAAAAAAAAAAAAAAGCAAAGAAAAAGATTTTTTTCGAGAATGTGAATCAGATCTTTGTCTTTCAGTGGCTTCATACCAACCTTATGTTAAGTATCATGCATTTAGCTCTTCTGTTCCTTACCTACCCCTTTGGTGCCTCTAAGTGTTGCTGAAGTTATTTCCGTTCCTTGGAATACTGAATCCTCTCTCTTGCCTAGTAACTCTTGCTCGCTCATCATTTGTCTCAGCTGAAAAATAATTTCTTCAGAGAAAAAATAATTTCTTCAGAGAGGTGTTTCCTGACCCTTTTGCCAGATATTTCCATTGTACCCTGAATTTGACTTTTTTTTTTTTTTTTTTTTTTGAGACAGAGTCACCCAAGCTAGAGTGCAGTGGTGTGATCATAGCTCAGTGAAACTTTGACCTCCCATGCTCAAGCGATCCTTCCACCTCACCCTCCTGAGTAGATGGGAACACAGGCATGTACCACCACTTTTGACTAAGTTTTTTTTTGGAGACAGGATCTCCCTGTGTTGCCCAGGCAGGTGATCTTGAACTCCTGGACTCAAGCGATACTCCACCTCTGCCTCCCAGAGTGCTGGGATTACAGGCATAAGCCACCATGCCTGGCTGATATTGGCAGTATACCATAGTAAGGATTTATTTGAATTATGTTATTTCATATTAAGAAGTTTGTTTATATATAAGTGATTTTTTCCACTGACAAGGTAAAACACAGTACTCTAAGCTAGAGGTTCCTAAATTTTCTCTGTTTACACCCTCCTTAATATGTTTTTTACATGTCCCTAAGCTTAATAGTTTTATTTATTAAGTAGTTAGGTTCAAACAGCTTAAGAAGTATTTATGGGCAGGGTGCGGTGGCTCACGCCTGTAATTCCAGCAGGCAGATCACGAGGTCAGGAGATCGAGACCTTCCTGGCTAACACGGTAAAACCCCGTTTCTACTAAAAATACAAAAAAATTAGCCGGACGTGGTGGCAGGTGCCTGTAGTCCAGCTACTCAGGAGGCTGAGGCAGGAGAATGGTGTGAACCCGGGAGGTGGCACTTGCAGTGAGCTGAGATCGTGCCACTGCACTCCAGCCTGGGCAACAGAGTGAGACTCTGTCTCGAAAAAAAAAAAAAATGAAGGATTTATGTTCTTACAACCTAATCGACATCTAAGAAATCCACAAATTGAAAGACAAAATCAGATAGATGTGGTGGCTCATGTCTGTAATCTCAGCTGTTTTGGTGGGCGGATCACTTGAGTCCAGGAGCTTAAGACCAATCTGGGCAACACAGACCTTATTTCTACAAAAAACAAACAAACAAACACACAGACCTTATTTCTACAAACGAACGAACGAATGAATGAATGAATGAATGAATGAATGAATTGCCAGGCCTGGTGGTGTGCGTCTGCTGTAGTCCCAGCTACTCGGGAGGCTGAGGGAGGATTGCTGGAGCCTGAAAGTTGAGGTGAGCTCTGGTTGCACCACTGCACTCCAGCCTGGGTGACAGAGTGAGACACTCAAAAAAAAATAAGGAAGAGAAAGATAAAATGACATTTTGATTTCATTCTTAAATAACTGCAGTTATTTACTGCATATACTTGTTGGGCACTACAAAACCCAAACCCTGGAATCGTACTGGACATGGCCACCTACATTACCTTTTACCTTTTTAATTACAAAAAAATTTTTTTTTTTTTTTTTTTGGCTGGGCATGGAGGCACATGCCTATAATCCCAGCACTTTGGGAGGTTGAGGTGGGAAGATCATTTGAGACCAGGAGTTCAAGAGCAGTCTGGGCAACATAACAAGAACCCATCTCGCTACCTTATTTTATGTTTTTAATTTTTAATTTTAAATATTTATTTAGAGACGGAGTCTCACTGTGTGACCCAGGCTGGAGTACAGTGGTATGATCTTGGCTCATTGCAACATCCACCTCCCTGGTTGAAACGATTCTCCTGCCTCAGGCTCCCGAGAAGCTGGCCATTATTGATGCCCATCACCACACCTGGCTAATTTTTGTATTTTTAGTAAGAGGGTTTCACCATGTTGACCAGGCTGGTCTCGAACTCCTGACCTCAGGTGATCTGCCCTGCTCGACTTTCAAAAGTGCTGTGCTTACAGGTGTGTGCCGCCATGCCCAGCCACCATCTCGCTATTTTAAAAAAATAAGTAACATTTGTTTACATCTTTGTTTTCCCCATTCATTTTTTGCTCTAAATTGGTATTTGCACAGTATTTTTTTAAAATCACAGCAACCAACAGATACTCAGCTTTGCAAAGATTATGATATCATCAAAAGGAATATAGTGTGATCTATTTTGAAACTGAACTATCTTGAACTAGTAGTTTACAGGGTGTTTGACGAGTATAGAATATCACTTTTTCCCTGTAATTTAGAATTTCCTGTGGTGCTCGTGTGAGTTCTCTGCAGAATCTCAGGTTACCTTGGGCACAGTTTAGGAACTGTAATCCTAAACTGTTGATAGTTTGGTGTGTATGCTTTTAGACATTTTTCTTCAAAGATTCAAGCATATGCATATATTTTTCCTTTTAACAAAATGGGCTGGTACATATTGGTCAGCAACTTGATTTTTTTCATTCAACAGTGTATCATGGTAAAGGTGGTGGGTTGAACATACACATTTAATTTTATGCCAGCCTGAAAATTTCATTAAAACAATAGAGGACTTAAAAACTCTCTAGATAACAAAGAACAGGAACAATAAGAAGGACAACAATATTGTGAAAGCTGGAAAGCAGACAAGACTAATGGCAACTAATTCGCCAACTTGAGAAAGCTGTATCCCAAACCAACAGTGGAGAGAGCCTTCAAATAGTCATGTTATGTTACCAAACCCTTTAAAAGTCTCAAGATTAGCTGTGTCATGTACTGTGGAGGTGAAGGTGGGACAAAAAATATGAGGAGTTGTTTGAAAGTCTGTTTCTTTTTTTTTTTTTTTTTTGAGACGGAGTCTCGCTCTGTCGCCCAGGCTGGAGTGCAGTGGCCAGATCTCAGCTCACTGCAAGCTCCGCCTCCCGGGTTCACGCCATTCTCCTGCCTCAGCCTCCCGAGTAGCTGGGACTACAGGCGCCCGCCACCTTGCCCGGCTAGTTTTTTGTATTTTTTTAGTAGAGACGGGGTTTCACCGTGTTAGCCAGGATGGTCTCGATCTCCTGACCTCGTGATCCGCCCGTCTCGGCCTCCCAAAGTGCTGGGATTACAGGCTTGAGCCACCGCGCCCGGCCTGAAAGTCTGTTTCAGAAAAATATTTCCACACCTGACCTCCCTCTCTTCTCCGCATAGACATAAACAGGGTAACTAGAGACTATCTGGAGTAGAAAATGATTGTTATCTGGACTGAGGGATACCATGCATAGTTAAGGATAAGGTACTATGCCTTATAGTGGAAATCTGTATACTGAAGGCAGAAACCTTTAGCCTTTTTTCCTGACTTAGTTCTCAGAATCTTGCCCCTTTCTGCTGTTTCCCATTCACCAAAAGCAGCCTCTTTCAAGTCCTTGAGGTATTGCTTTGGTATAAACAACATGTCTTTAAATTACCTTTTACATTTTTTTAAATTTATTTTTGAGATGGAGTCTTCCTGTCACCCAGGCCAGAGTACAGTGGCATGATCTCCAGTCACTGCAACCTCCGTCTCCCAGGTTCAAGTGATTCTCCTGCCTCAGCCTCCCGAGTAGCTGAGATTACAGGCACCTGCCACCATGTCTGGCTAATTTTTGTATTTGTAGTAGAGACAAGGTTTCACCGTGTAGGCCAGGCTGGTCTCGAACTCCTGACCTCAAATAATCTGCCCACCTCAGCCTCCCAAAATGCTGGGAGTACAGGCATGAGCCACCGTGCCCGGCCTAAATTTTATAATGTAACTTTTGGTTACTTAGTTTATGCTTTATCTGTTGACTTGAAGATGAAGATTTTCTTTTTCACCTCTGTTCCCCACGTCTGTGTACCTGCATACTTCTTATCTTCCCTCCAAGATACCACTGTATCTTCCCACTGTAGGGATACCATAATTTTTTCTAGAACTAATTTTCTTGAATGGGGGCAGTGTTACCATTCCAGGTGAGATAATTCTTCATTGCTGTGTTTATTGCGTATATTTAGCGTCCTTGGACCCCAGCAGTAAATGTCAATACCAACCTGAATGTATTACAGCAACCAAGAATTTCCTACACGTTTCCAAATGTTGGGATGGAGTGGTATGGAGTATCTGGTTGAGAATCGTTGGGTTAGAGCTGTGTTTAGCTTGTTACTGTTATGTAAATGGTAGTCATAGTTAAACCGTGTAGTACACCAAGGTTTACAACCACTGTTTTCCCTTTCTTGTACATATTTCTGCTGTCCCTGAAGTTAATTGTCTTTATCTTTTGTTTAGTGTTCTCTGTACCTACTGCTAACTGCAGACTCTCTTCTGGTTGTCTATATCTCCTTTATTTGCACTCGTACATTTTAGAAATTCTATCGGTATCGCATTCTTGGAGCCTTTTGACTGACATTTGACCGCTCCCTTATGGATTGGTGGCCCTCCAGACTTGAGGCACATTGTCATTCTGCATCTATTTTTACTGTTATCTTTAGTATTCTCTTTGCCTGACCCTTGTTTTGGATCTCATTTCCTGCATCCTGTGTCTTGACTTACTCCCTTATTTGCCAGAGTACCTCCTCCTGTGACTCTCTAATAAGGGTGCATGGGAGGTAAATATTTTGATAACTGACATCTCTGTAAACCTTTTTTGTTAGTTGTTATGTTAGTTTCAGTCTGTCATTTCGTGGTACTTTCTGGGAGATTGCTCAAAATTTTAAATGTTTCAGTGTTTCACTTTTAACTTCGAAATCACTTCAAATTTACCAAAAAAATTGCAAAGTATTACAGTTTTTCTATATGTTTCACCTAGCTTTGTTCCGATGTTTTGTTTCAGTTTTTTTTTTTTTTTTTTTTTTTTTT
>NW_016810508.1:693387-709422 GCF_001698545.2 Rhinopithecus bieti
GCCATTCTCCTGCCTCAGCCTCCCGAGTAGCTGGGAATACAGGCGCCTGCCAGCTCGCCCGGCTAGTTTTAGTAGTTTTAGAAGAGACGGGGATTTACCGTGTTAGCCAGGATGGTCTCAATCTCCTGACCTCGTGATCTGCCCGTCTCGGCCTCCCAAAGTGCTGGGATTACAGGCTTGAGCCACCGCGCCCGGCCTTGTTTCAGTTTTTTGTTTGTTTGTTTGTTTGAAGACATGGCCTTGCTCTGTTGCCCAGGCTGGAGTGCAGTGGCGTGATCTCGGCTCACTGCAACTTTTGCCTCCTGGGTTCAAGTGATTCTCCTGCCTCAGCCTCCTGAGTAGCTGGGATTACAGGTTCATGTCACCATGCCCGGCTAATTTTTGTGTTTTTGGTAGAGATGGGGTTTCTCTATGTTGGCCAGGCTGGTCTCGAACTCCTGACCTTAGTTGATCCACCCACCCCTGCTTCCCAAAGTGCTGGGATCACAGGCATGAGCCACTGCGCCCGGCCTTGCTTCAGTTTTTAAGGAGACAGAGTCTTGCTATGTTGCCCAGGCTGATCTTGAACTCTTGGGTTCAAATAATCCTGCTGCCTCCATTTCCCAAGTAGGTGGGTCTATACGTGTTCACCACTGTACCTGGC
Source organism: Rhinopithecus bieti (assembly GCF_001698545.2). Lineage (NCBI taxonomy): Eukaryota > Metazoa > Chordata > Mammalia > Primates > Cercopithecidae > Rhinopithecus > Rhinopithecus bieti. Next base: position 694,031 of record NW_016810508.1, read on the forward strand.
CTCTCCAGTGTTACAGAACTACAGCACATTGTCAAGGCCAGGCAGTTAACATTGAGAGAATACTGCTAACTGATCTACACACCTGATTCCAATTTTGTCAATTGTCACATTCCTTTTTCTGAACTGAGACTCAAGCCAGGATTACACCTTTCTTAATTGTCTCCTTAATCTCAGTGTTTCGTTCTAGGACAGTTCAGTCTGTCCTTGTCTTTCAGGACTTTGATTGACGTGATTGAACAGTATTAGCCAGTTATTCTTTTTTTTTTTTTGGAGGCGGAGTTTTGCTCTTGTCCCCCAGGCTGGAGTTCAATGGGGCGATCTCGGCTCACTGCAACCTCCGCCTCCCGGGTTCAAGCAATTCTTCTGCCTCAGCCTCCCAAGTAGCTGGATTACAGGCACGCGCCACCATGCCTGGCTAATTTTTGTATTTTTAGTAGAGACAGGGTTTCACCATGTTGGCCAGACTGGTCTCGAACTCCCAACCTCAAGTGATCTGCCCGCCTCGGCCTCCCAAAGTGTTGGGATTACAGTCGTGAGCCACCGCACCTAGCCCTTTTCCCTTTTTTTTTGAGACAGGCCATCACTCTGTTGCCCAGGCTAGAGTGCTGTGGCACAATCTCAGCTCACTGCAACCACAAACTCCTGGGTTCAGGTGATCCTCCCACCTCAGCCTCCTGAATAGCTGGGACCACAAGCACATGCCACCACACCTGGCTAATTTTTATATTTTTTGTAGAGATGGGGTTTCATCATGTTGCCCAGAGTGGTCTCAAACTCCTGGGCTCAAGCAATCCACCCACCTCAGCCTCCCAAAGTGCAGGATTACAGGCTGAGCTACAGTTCCCTGCCAGTTGTTTTTAATATTTTTTCTATTATAAACAGTGTTGCAATGAATAGCCTTGTACATGTATATATTTGTATTATTGTAGGCATGTCTTCAGGGTAAATTCCTTAAAGTGGAGTTGCTGGATTAAAAGGTAAATGCTTTTGTAGTTATTAAATGTTACCAGGTTACCCTCCAGAAAGGTTGGATCAATTTGTAGTCAACAAATTGTGGAAAGGCCCCTCTTCCCCACCAAGAGAATGTGTTGTAATTTTTGCCAATTGCCTTATAAATGAAGTTGGACATCTTTCTTAAGCTTAAGGAACATTTAAAAAGCTTTATTTGTAAATTGTCTCCTTATGTATTTTTCCTATTTTCCATTAGGCTTTTTTTCAGTTATCCCTTAATGTAAGAGTTCTGTCTGTGTTAGGAATATCAGGCCTTTATGATGCATGTCGCAGATATTTTTTTCTAGTTTACCAGTTGTCTTTTCATTTTGTTCATTTATTATTTTTTTTAACTTCCAAGCTTTCTGTTGAGTTTTTAATTTCTGCTATTCTTTTAATTTTCAAGACCCCTTTCTTGTTTTTGGCCATTCCTTTTGAAAAAGAATAATACCCTGTTCTTTTTTTTCAATGGCTATAATGTTTGCTTTTGCTTCTTTGAAGATAGTATTCGGTGTGTTTTTTTGTGTGTTTTTTTTTGAGACAGAGTCTTGCTCTGTCACCCAGGCTGCAGGCTGGAGTACAGTGGCTCAATCTCAGTTCACTGCAGCCTTCACCTCCCAGGTTCAAGCAATTCTTGTGTCTCAGCCTCCCGAGTTGCTGGGATTACAAGCACGTGCCACCACACCTGGCTAATTTTTTTGGTAGGTTTAGTAGGGTCGGGGTTTCACCCTGTTGGCCAGGTTGGTCTTAAACTCCTGACCTCAAGCGATCCGCCTGTCTTGGCCTCCCAAAGTGCTGGGATTATAGGTGTGAGCCACCACACTCGGCCCCCCCTTTTTTTAGTTGTGGTAAAATATACGTAACATAAAATTTACTGTTTTAACCATTTTTAGGTGTACAGTTCATTGGCATTAAAGTACATTTGCATTGCTATGCAACCATCACCACCATCCATCTCCAGAACCTTTTTATCTTCCCAAACTGAGATTCTGTGCCCATTAAGCAATAGCTCCCTTTTCTCCCCTCCCTGTTAGTTTATAAAAGTTAACTAATCTATATATAGGTTTTACTTTTATCTGTTTGTTTTGGTCTGTTTTTATCCCTAGAAGTCTGGTGATTCTTGGTCATCCTTTATTTTGTTATTTTTTATTTTTTTGAGATGGAGTCTCGCTCTGTCGCCCAGGCTAGAGTGCAGTGGTACAATCTCAGCTCACCACAACCTCTGCCTCCCAGGTTCAAGCGATTCCTGTGCCTCAGCCTCCCAAGTAGCTGGGATTATAGGCATGTACCACCATGCCCAGCTAATTTTTGTATTTTTAATAGAGATGGGGTTTTGCCATGTTGGCCAGGCTGGTCTCGAACTCCTGACCTCAAGTAATCTGCCTACCTTGGCCTCCCAAAGTGTTGGGGTTACAGGCGGGAGCCACCTCGCCCAGCCCATCTAATTGTTTTTAAGAATGACCACTAAGAAACTGCTTGAGAACTCTTAACACATGGTGGGACATGTCAACTTTGGGGTACACTGTGGGCTATGCTGAGCCATTTTGTGGGGGTAATGTCTTTATCTTTATGGATTTGTGTGTGTGTTTGTGGACTAGTTACAGTCTCCAGCAAAGAATCTTCAGTCTGCTTGTATGGATAAGACAGACTGCTAGCTTTCTGGGAGATGAGTGGCAAAGTGTGTTTGGAGTCTCATATGCAGTATATAATTCCATCTTCAAACTATTCCTGGAGTCCCTCTGTCTACAGACTTTCCATTTTACTCTTTCTTTCTTTTTTTTTTTTTTCTTTTGAGACAGTCTTGCTCTGTTGCCCCGGCTGGAGTGCAGTGGTACAATCTCGGCTCACTGCAACCTCTGCCTCCCGGGTTCAGGCCATTCTCCTGCTTCAGCCTCCAGAGCAGCTTGGACTACGGGCACTCGCCACCACGCCCGGCTAATTTTTTTTTTTTTTGTATTTTTAGTAGAGACGGAGTTTCACCGTGTTATGCAGGATGGTCTCGATCTCCTGACCTCATGATCCGCCCACCTCGGCCTCCCAAAGTGCTGGGATTACAGGCGTGAGCCACCGTGCCCGGCCTTCCATTTTACTCTTTCTAAAGGATAAACTTCTAGTCTTGGGTAGGGGAGGGTCACTCGACTGCCATGTGGAGTTAAGTAGGGATCTGAAGTCTAATTGCTTCTTAAACTTGAGGCCACCCTGTAGAGTAATTGTTCAGACTTGTTTTGTTGAGACAGCCCCAGATATCACCATCTGCAGGTTTTTTCTCCCTGAATGATCTGTTTTCCCCCAGGGACTGGTCGCCTTCTTGTGGGTATAGAGCTTCTTGCCAGTCTTATGGAAGCTGAGTAGGGAAGGGCCTGGAGGGGAATTCACGGTGTAAATTCATTTATCCTCCTGGCTCTGTGCTCAGCTGTACATGACATACCGGACTATCCTGGGTCATCCTCCACAAAAAGTGAAACTTTCATTGTCTGCCAGGGTATGAGATGGTATCTCGGAGTTTCACTGCTTCTCATTCAGACTTGGAGCCAGCCCTTTTCAGCACCACCCGTACTCCTGACTTCCATAGGTATATGTTGCCTCCGCTTCTGAGCCTTTCTGCTTTCTGAGGTCCTGTAGCTTCTTTTTTTTTTCAGACAGTTTCACTCTTGTCTCCCAGACTCGAGTGCAGTGGCGCAATCTTAGCTCACTGCAACCTCCACCTCCCAGGTTCAAGCAATTCTCCTACCTCAGCCTCCCAAGTAGCTGAGATTACAGGCCCCCATCATCATGCCTGGCTAATTATTTTTGTATTTTTAGTAGAGACAGGGTTTCACCATGTTGGCCAGGCTGGTCTCAAACTCCTGACCTCAGGTGATCCATCTGCCTCGGCCTCCCAAAGTGCTGGGATTACAGGCATGGGCCACCACGCCTGGCCCTGTGTTCTCATTTGTGAAATGAAGGACAGGGAAGGGAGAGGAGACCAAATGCCACTTAAGACTGATTCCATATTGACTTAATTATAATTTGCTCATAGCAGAATAATTTGTTTCGTACAGCAAATTTTTAAAAGAAAGAGCAGGTACTTTTGCTCTGTATAGTCATGTGCCAGTAGATATTTAGTAAATACATGTGATGTCAGCATCTCAAGAGGGAGGCCAAGCTCCTTTGTTACCAGTCAAAGACTCTCTGGGTAGCCATGCAAGGACAGGACTTTATCAAATGCTCTCACCCAGTGATGATTCTGGATCTCAAGTGAGTATAAGAAAAAAGAACCAACACAAGCATACACACATATACTGCAGAAACACACTAGAGACAGTAGATGGAAGTGAATGACAGTTAAAACCAAATGATAACTTCCCCTCAGGATTTAATAAGATCTAGTATTAGTGAAGGCTCTTTAGTCTAGAAAGAAAGGCACCAGCCACTGCAGGTAGAGTAGAAGAAACACTAGACTGAATCAGAAGCCAATATTCTAATTTCAACTTGCTAACAGTTTACTCAGAAGTGCTGTATTATCTTTCTGTGTATAAGTTTTCTCTGGGGAAAAAAAAATGGAGGACTGAACACATGTTTACCTCAGTTCCCTCTCCAAATCACACTGAGGTTACAGAAATCACATTTAAAAAATTTTTTTTTTGATACTGAGTTTCCCTCTTGTCGCCCAGGCTGGAGTGCAGTGGCACGATCTCAGCTCAGTGCAACCTCCGCCTCCCGGGTTCAAGCAGTTCTCCTGCCTCAGCCTACCCAGTAGCTGGGATTATAGGAGTGAGGATTACAGGGCTCAAGCAATCCTCCCACCTCGGCTTCCCAGAGTGCTGGGATTGCAGGTGTGAACCACTGTGCCTGGTCTAAAATGATTCTTAAGTTTATTTTTCTTAGAGGCAGGTGTACAGCAAATGGCTTCTTGTTAAAGTACTCATGTCCTCCCTCCTCTCAGTTTTCATTGTGATGAAAACCTTGATTTCATTGTGTCTCATAGTCTAAATTGAAGTATATGTACTCTTTTTTTTTTTTTTCGATTTTCTACCTTAATTACTGTGAATATGTCTTCATGACCTTATGTTTAGATAGAAACATAACTTCCTTTTCTTCTTTACAGCTGCATCCAGATCTCATTATGCATCAGGAAAATGAAAAAACAGAGGAAAATTCTATGGAGGAAAGGAATCCACTTGGCCTTTTCTGAGAAGTGGAATACTGGGTTTGGAGGCTTTAAGAAGTTTTATTTTCACCAACACTTGTGCATTCTGAAAGCTAAGCTGGGAAGGCCAATTACTAGGAATAGACAGTTGAGGCATTTCCAGGGTGGAAAGAAAGCCCTTCAGATCCAGAAAACGTGGGACAAGGATGAACCCCCTTGTGCTAAGACCAAGTTCAGTGTGGCTGCTCCACATGCTAGCACTCTGTCCTCTCCAGTGAAAAGAAAGGACACTAAACACTTCATTTCCTCCTCAAGGACTCTCCTGAGACTCCAAGCAGAGAAGTTGTTGTCATCAGCAAAGAATTCTGACCATGAATACTGCAGAGAGAAAAATCTCTTGAAGACAGTTACTGACTTTCCATCCAATAGTGCTTTAGGTCAGGCCAATGGTCACAGACCTAGGACAGACCCACAGGCTTCTGACTTTCCCATGAAGTTCAATGGGGAGAGCCAAAGTCCAGGGGAGAGTGGCGCGATTGTGGTCACCTTAAGCAACCACAAGAGAAAGGGCTTTTGTTACCGCTGCTGCCAAGGGCCGGAGCACCACAGGAATGGGGGACCCTTGACTCCAAAGCAGTTCCAACTTAACCAACATAGAAGAATCAGATTATCTCCTCTTATGATGTATGAGAAATTATCCATGATTAGATTTCGGTACAGGATTCTCAGATCCCAGCACTTCAGAACCAAAAGCAAAGTTTGCAAGCTAAGAAAAGCCCAGCGAAGCTGGGTACAGAAGGTCACTGGGGACCATCAAGAGACCCTTAGGGAGAACGGTGAGGGTGGCAGTGGCAGCCTATTTCCTTCCCCAGAACCTAAAGACCCTTCTTGTCGGCATCAGCCGTACTTTCCAGATATGGACAGCAATGCTGTGGTGAAGGGGACGAACTCTCATGTGCCTGATGGCCACACTAAAGGAAGCCCTTTCTTGGGCAAAGAGCTTAGTTTAGACGAAGCATTCCCTGACCAACAGAATGGCAGTGCCACACACGCCTGGGACCAGTCATCCTGTGCTTCTCCTAAGTGGGAGTGTACAGAGCTGATTCATGACATCCCCTTACCAGAACATCATTCTAATACCATGTTCGTTTCAGAAACTGAAAAAGAAATTATGACTCTGGGTCAGGAAAATCGGACAAGTTCTGTTAGTGATGATGGAGTAAAACTGTCAGTGTCTGGAGCAGAGACATCTGTGAGTAGTGTAGATGGGCCTGTGTCCCAAAAGGCTGTTCACAATGAGAACTCATACCAGATGGAGGAGGATGGATCTCCCAAGCAGAACATTCTTAGTTCTGAGTTGCTGGACCACCCTTACTGTAAAAGTCCTCTGGAGGCTCCCCTGGTGTGCAGTGGACTCAAACTAGAAAATCGAGTAGGAGGTGGAAAGGACAGTCAGAAAGCCTCTCCAGTGGATGACGAACAGCTGTCAGTCTGTCTATCTGGTATGCACTTTTCCTTGATTCGTCCCCAAACTCCAAGCTCACACTTGCTGTCCATTATCCTTGCTAATAAGAGTCCTACTTTTTTCTCCCACACATGGATTTTTCTTTAAACCAGTTAGTCTTCTTGAAGCCTTTTATATTGCTGCATTGTGTAGATGTTCCATAATTTAATCCTCATGGACACTTGCATTGATTCCATTTTTTTCATAATCTTATAGTGCGATGAAATTATTTCTTTACATTTATACATTTGTTTCTGTAAGCTAAATTCTCGTTATTAGAATTGATGGTGAAGTAATATTCACACTTAAAATTTTAAGAGAAGGCCAGGCGCGGTGGCTCAAGCCTGTAATCCCAGCACTTTGGGAGGCCGAGACGGGCGGATCACGAGGTCAGGAGATCGAGACCATCCTGGCTAACACGGTGAAACCCCGTCTCTACTAAAAAATACAAAAAACTAGCCGGGCGAGGTGGCGGGCGCCTGTAGTCCCAGCTACTCGGGAGGCTGAGGCAGGAGAATGGCGTGAACCCGGGAGGCGGAGCTTGCAGTGAGCTGAGATCTGGCCACTGCACTCCAGCCTGGGCGAAAGAGCAAGACTCCGTCTCAAAAAAAAAAAAATTTTAAGAGAATTGAGTTAACCTTCAAAAAGTTGAACCGGTTTACACTTGTTAAGCTTTGCCAGTCTTACAGATCACAGAGTTTTGTTTTGATTTGCATTTTTGAGTTTTAAGTTTGAACATCTTTTTCTGTGTTTATTGGCCACTTTTTTGTGTGTGCATGGTTTTCCTTTGCCTATTTTCCTTTTTTTGAGATGGAGTCTTACTCTGTCGCCCAGGCTGGAGTGCAGTGGTGCGATCTCGGCTCACCACAACCTCTGCCTCCCAGGTTCAAGTGATTCTCCTGTCTCAGCCCCCCGAGTAGCTGGGATTACAGGTGCCCACCACCATGCCTTGCTAATTTTTGTATTTTTAGTAGAGATGGGGTTTCACCATGTTGGCCAGGCTGGTCTCGAACTCCTGATCTCAGGTGATCCACCCACCCTGGCCTCCCAAAGTGCTGGGATTACAGGCGTGAGAAACTGTGCCCTGCCTCTTTGCCTATTTTTCAATTGGATTGTTTCTGTTTTGTTTTGTTTTTTTAGTATAGGAGACGCTCTGTGTACCAGGCACTGTGCTGGTTCCTAAGAATGCAGCAGTGAACAGAATATATGACCTTAGGGACCTTGCTGTCATTCTAGTCATAAAAATGTTAAATTAATTGTTGATTATAAATGTCATAAGAATGGTTCCTCACGAAAGGTAAAAGCCTTCAGTACCCCAAAATTGTTTGATATTTTTGCTTAATAGAAGTTTTCAGTTCGTACATAGTAAAACTTATCTCTCTTTTTTTATATTTTATTTTTTGGAGATGGAGTCTTGCTCTATCACCCAGGCTGGAGTGCAGTGACGCGATCTCGGCTCACTGCAACCTCTGCCTCCTGGTTCAAGCAATTCTCCTGCCTCAGCCTCCCAAGTAGCTGGGACTACAGGCACATGCTGCCATGCCGGGCTAATTTTTTGTATTTTAGTAGAGACAGAGTTTCACCATGTTGCCCAGGCTGGTCTCGAACTCCTGAGCTCAGGCAATCTGTCTGCCTCATCCAGTCTGCCCAAAGTGCTAGGATTACAGGCGTGAGCCACTGCGCCTGGTCTAAAACTTATCTGTTTTTGACTTTGAGCCTTCTAGTTTTTATGTCATGCTTTAAGAAGACTTCTCTTGTCAAAAATCTGTCCCATAAGGTAAATTGTTATAAACACTGTTTTGGAAGACAATATGATAGTATAAATTATGGCCTGTTCAGGCAATATTTTGCTATGCAGCTGTTTAAGAATATAGATCTATATTTTAATACTGAAAGATGTCTATATAAAGTGAAAACAGGCCAGGCGCAGTGGCTCATGCCTGTGATCCCAGCACTTTGGGAGGCTGAGGCGGGCGGATCACGAGGTCAGGAGATCGAGACCAGGCTGGTCAACATGGTGAAACCCTGTCTCTACTAAAAATGCAAAAATTTGCCAGGTATGGCGGTGCGTGTCTGTGATCCCAGCTACTTGGGAGGCTGAGGCAGGAGAACCGCTTGAACCCGGGAGGCAGAGCTTGCAGTGAGCTGAGAATACGCCACTGCGCTCCAGCCTGGGCGACAGAGCGAGACTCCGTCTCAAAAAAAAAAAAAAAGTGCAAACAGTAAGTTGCAAAATGGTATGAAACCATTTTGTTAAAAGATATATGTGACGGCCGGGCATGGTGGCTCAAGCCTGTAATCCCAGCACTGTGGGAGGCCGAGACGGGCGGATCACGAGGTCAGGAGATCGAGACCATCCTGGCTAACATGGTGAAACCCCGTCTCTACTAAAAAATACAAAAGAACTAGCCGGGCGAGGTGGCGGGTGCCTGTAGTCCCAGCTACTTGGGAGGCTGAGGAAGGAGAATGACATAAACCCGGGAGGCAGAGCTTGCGGTGAGCTGACATCCGGCCACTGCACTCCAGCCCGGGCGACAGAGCAAGACTCCATCTCAAAAAAAAAAAAAAAAAGTGACATGTAGGATGAGTATGTGTATGTATGTGTGCATATGCATTTGTATAGGACACCTGGACATTATTACAGTTGGCTTTGGGGAGCTAGTTAGGAGGTTTATTTCTTGGTGGTTTAAACAGTCCTGAGCACTTTCTCTTTCCAACCATTAAATATAGTAAATTCTTCCGGCTGGGCACGGTGGCTCACGCCTGTAATCCCGACACTTTGGGAGGACGAGGCAGGCGAATCACGAGGTCAGGAGATCAAGACCATCCTGGCTAACACGGTGAAACCCCGTCTCTACTAAAAATACAAAAAATTAGCTGGGGTGGTGGCGGGCGCCTGTAGTCCCAGCTACTGGGGAGGCTGAGGCAGGAGAATGGCGTGAACCATTCTCAAGGCGGAGCTCACCTTGAGCCATGATTGTACCACTGCACTCCAGCCCCCCGAGTAGCTGGGATTCCACGCGCCCACCACCACACCAGGCTAATTTTGTATTTTTAATAGAGATGGGCAACAGAGCGAGACTCCGTCTCAAATAAATAAATAAATAAATACATAAATTCTTCCTCACAAAAAGACACAAAGTACAGAGTCCTAGCAAACTAAAAAACAAACAAACGGCCGGGCGCGGTGGCTCAAGCCTGTAATCCCAGCACTTTGGGAGGCCGAGACGGGCGGATCATGAGGTCAGGAGATCGAGACCATCCTGGCTAATACGGTGAAACCCCGTCTCTACTAAAACATACAAAAAAACTAGCCGGGCGATGAGGCGGGCGCCTGTAGTCCCAGCTACTCGGGAGGCTGAGACAGGAGAATGGCGTGAACCCGGGAGGCGGAGCTTGCAGTGAGCTGAGATCCGGCCACTGCACTCCGGCCTGGGTGGCAAAGCAAGACTCCGTCTCAAAAAAAAAAAAAAAAAAAAAAAAAAAAAAAAAAAAAAAAAAAAAAAACTTTTCCTAAACCGTCCTAAAAAAAAATAAAATTTCCCTACTGAGGTTAGCTGACCCATGATACGTAAACGTGAAAAAAATTAGCATTTACCCACAAATGCCAATTAACCTTTATAGATGTAACACTTTCAAATACAATTGATAAATTGAATATGCACATAGTAAAACCTGTAGCACGACCTGAGGAAGTAGGAATTCTTACAGAATTCACATTTAGTGACAATATAATTCGCTATTTTAATAGGCTAAAGGAAAAAAAAATGGTATCTCAGCAAGTGCTGAAAAGCCTGTTAGTAAAATGGTTTCCCTTTGTGTTTAATCTCTTAGAAAATTAGTAATAAAGGAAGCTTCCTTCAGTTACTAAAGAATATCAATCAGAAGCCAATAGCAGTTCCAGGTTTAAGAGAATCAAGTAAGCTCATGGAATCTCTTCTTCCTCCTACCAAATCCATAGAAAATATGAAAAATATATTAAAAACACATGTGTCTTCCTACTAACAAGGAGGAGAGAGTTCTGGTGGATCAGAAACTGAGAATCAGCTTCCACTGGGCAAATAGTAGAGGGAAGGTCCAGGTGGGCAGAAGGAAGATTAGTACAGGGAAGTGGTGTGATACTGAGTGCTCATATTTCTGGAGATGGTGGAAGTGGAGAGGAAGGGGGACACCCATGGTAAAGACTGAGTAGTTGGGGAATCTCTCCCTGCCTGTGCCATATATCAGCAAAGAATAAACCTGTTATCAAGCCAAAATTCTAAGAACAGGAGACTGGATACTCACCCACACATGTACACCTTGTAACACTTGGCAAGAGTGAGGAACATCCATTTTCAGAACAGCTGCTGGGGTTCTTAGTGTCCTTATTCCCACTGAAAATAGTTCAAGGCAGAGCAGCAGCTACTGCCCATGATAGCCCTTTGCCCTCAATACTCAGCAAGTTACCTAAGTAGAGATGAACTCACAGTCTATCACCATCATCTGAGAAGAGCCAGCACAATGAAATAGACAGATTCAACAGATAACAGAACCAAACCTTAGTAGTGATTAATGGGGCAGTGATACTCCTTTAACTGACTTCTACAGCATTAGCCACTATTGAGTTCTGTGGTGTGCTGAATACTGGCTTGTCTCTAATATGACTGCACACTATGCTCCTTTCAGTTGATCTACATGTTTAAGAGTCAATTATACTTCGGGGAAATTTACTTGCTGCAGTTTCATAATTTTATTCAGTGTTACATAAACTGATGAAATATGAGTGTAAGAAGAAAGCTCCTCCCTTGAAAACCAAGTTGAATGCTTTGTAATCACAGTAGCGGGTTGCTGCAAAAAAAATTAGTACTGAGTTATGCCTATGCAAGACAACTGTAAAAGATTTGAGGGAGTGTATGAAAGTCTAGAACTCTGTACTGAGATTACTTTGCAAGTTCTTTAAGTTCTTGCTTCACTTTAAAGTTCTAACCTCTATGTCATGAGTATGCCAGAAGGTAATGGAAGGGAAACTGAAGAAATTAGGGATGTTTTCTAGAACTGAAAAGAAAGGTCTGAGTCTAGAAAGGCTTTCTAAGTGCCAATCAGGATTAAAACACAAATACATACACAAACTCACACTAAATTTTGTGTAGTAAAATTATAGCATATCCAAGAGAAATAACTTGGATGGTTACTTCTTTTGGAGGGAAAAGGGATAGATTTCTGTGCCACAAAACATTCCGTATGGATGAAGAGTTTGGCTAATTAAAACCAAATACACAGAAATGTGTACACAAATACTTATAACAGCATTATTCATAATAGCCAAAAAGTGAAAACAACCTAAATGTTCAACAACTGACAAATGGATAAAATTTGGTATATCTATACAATGGAATATTATTCTATAAAAGGAATAAGTACTGATATATCCTTAAATGTGGATGCACCTTGGAAACATGCTAAGTGAAAAGCCAGACACAAAAGGCCTTATAACATATGATTTCATTCATTTGAAATGTCCAGAATAGGCAAATACATAGAGATGTAAAGTAGATTAATGGTTGCCAGGAGCTGGGAAGAAGGGGAATGAGAGGTGACTGTTAATGGGTGTAGAGTTTCTTTGTGGGGTAATGGAGGTGTTCTGGAATTAGGTAGTAGTGATAGTTATACAATCTGAATATATTAAAAATGAATTGTGTTCCTTAATGGGGCAAATTTGTGGTATGTGAATCACATCTCAATAAAGCTGTTAAAAAGAAACAAACACAGGCCGGCCATGGTGACTCACATCTGTAATCCCACCACTTTGGGAGGCTGAGGCAGAAGGATCGCTTGAGGGCAGGAGTTTGAGACCAGCCTGGGCAACATAGCAATATAAATACATCGAGGGATATATATAGATTTAGTGAGACTCTATTGCTACAAAAAATAAAATTATCTGTGTGTGGTGGTACACATCTGTAGTCCCAGCTACTCAGATGGATGAGGTGGGAGGACTGCTTGAAGCCAGGAGTTTGAGGTTGAAGTGAGCTGTGGTAGCTTGACTGCACTACAGCCTGGAGTCTCAGAAAGACCTTGTCTCTTTTTTTTTTTGAGACGGAGTCTCCCTGTCTCTCCCAGGGTGGAGTGCAGTGGTGCGATCTTGGCTCACTGCAACCTCTGCCTCCTGGGTTCAAGTGATTCTCCTGCCTCAGCCTCCCGAGTAGCTGGGACTACGGGCATGTGCCACTACGCCTGGGTAATTTTTTGTATTTTTAGTAGAGATGGGGTTTGACTGTGTTAGCCAGGATGGTCTCGATCTCTTGACCTCGTGATCCACCTGCCTCAGCCTCCCAAAGTGCTGGGATTACAGGTGTGAGCCACTGCTCCCGGCAGACCTTGTCTCAAAAAAAGAAAGAAAAAAAAAATACAGGAAATCATTCTTTTTAAGTTTTTGGTTTCTTTGTTTGTGACAGAGTCTCACTCTGTCTCCCAGGCTAGAGTGCAGGGGTGTGATCTCAGCTCACTGCAAACTCCGCCTCCCAGGTTCAAGCAATTCTCATGCCTCAGCCTCCGGAGCAGCTGGGACCACAGAGGTGCACCACCATGCCCAGCTAATTTTTTGTATTTTTAGTAGAGATGGGGGTTTCACCATATTGGCCAGGCTGGTCTTGAACTCCTGACCTCAAGGGATCCACCCGGCTTAGCCTCCAAAAGTGCTGGGATTACAGGCATGAGCCACTGTGCCTGACCTAAAGATTATTTTTAATTGACAAAATTATATCTATTTAAGGGGTACAATGTGATGTTTTGATATATGTTTACTTTGTGAAATAAATTAAGATAATCAACATATCACTCACACACTTTGTTGTGAGAACATTTAAAATCTCATCTATTTTTAAGACACAGTACATTATTATTAACTACAGTCACCAGACTGTACAATAGATCTCTAGGAGTGCTTCCTCTTGTCTCACTGAAGCTTTATAACCCTTGACCAACATCTTCCAATTCTTGCCCCATGCCCAGCCCCTGGTAACCACTGTTTATTCTCTACGTCTATGAGTTTGACTTTAGGTTCCACATATAAGTGAGATCACGCAGTATATTTGTGTCTGGCATATTTCACATATTGTGCTCCAGATTCATCCATGTTGCAAATGACAGGATTTTTTAAGGCTGAATTGTATTCCATTGTGTATATATACTACATTTTCTTTCTCCATTCATCCACTTATGGGCATTGAGGTTGATGCCATGTCTTGGCTATTGTGGGTAGTGCAGAAGTGAGTATGGGGTGCAAGTACCTCTTCAACACACTGATTTCATTATCTTTGAAATATACTCGGAAGTGGAATTGCTGGATCATATGGTAGTTCTATTTTTAATTTTTTGAGGAACCTGTATACTGTTTTCCTTCATGGCTGTGCTAATTCACATTCCCACCAATAGTGTACAGGCTTCCCTTTTCTCCACATTCAAGTCCTTTACCTGCTTTTTAAATTGGGTTATGTTCTTGCTATTCAGTTGTTTGAGCAGGAGACCATTTTTATAATCTTATATTGATAAGACATTTTTTGCCCATGATAGGAAGCTCAGAAGCAATGAAAATATACCAAATTGACTGTACAAACATTTAAATCTTGTGTGCGTGTATGTGTCTATAGCAAAAGTCAGATGACAGTTTAAAAATTTAGATATGCACATGCCCTTTTATCCAGAAATTTGACTTGTAGCAGGTGTGTCCAAGCGAAGCAGTAGAACTAGGATAGATCAAGAGTTTTAATTGTTACATTATTTAGAGGTAAAAATAAATGGCCATCAGTAGGGAATTGGTTAAAATACAGTGTGCACTTTTTCAGGGAAAAGAGAACTGTCCATGATATAGTGGATGGAAAAAAGCAGCTTCCAGAAGAGTAAGTTTAGGCTGGGCGTGGTGGCTCACGCCTGTAATCCCAGCACTTTAGGAGGCTGAGGCACGTGGATCACCTGAGGTTAGGAGTTTGAGACTAGTCTGACCAGTATGGTGAAACCCCATCTCTACTAAAAATACAAAAATTAGTCAGGTGTGGTGGCATGCGCCTGTAGTCCCAGCTACTCGGGAGGCTGAGACAGGAGAAATGCTTGTTCTTGTGAGGCGGAGGTTGAGGTGAGTTGAGATCGCACCACTGCACTCCAGCCTGCGTGACAGAGCTCCGTCTCTAAAAAAAAAAAGTTTAGTGTGTTTAAGAAATACATGTTCAAAGGCTTGAAAGTCCAAAAGCAATTATGGGCTCACTGCCATTCATTTAAAAATAATTATGGTCATGTATTAGAAAAAAACAACTACTTAAAAGCTTGTTTCCACATATAAAGTAAATGTTTATAAAAATGTCCAACTCTTTTTTTCTAGACTATTAATGTGGTTTTTTTTTTTTTTGGAGACGGGGTTTTGATCCTGTTGCCCAGGCTGGAGTGCAGTGATGTGATCTCGGCTCACTGCAACCTCCGCCTCCTGGGTTCAAGTGATTCTCCTGCCTCAGCCTCCCGAGTAGCTGGGATTATAGCACCTGTCACCATGCCCGGCTAATTTTGTATTTTTAGTAGAGACAGGGTTTCTCCGTGTTGGTCAGGCTTGTCTCAAACTCCCGAACTCAGGTGATCTGCCTGCCTTAGCCTCCCAAAGTGCTGGGATTACAAATGTGAGCCACTGTGCCCGGCCTAATATGTTATTTTTAATTTAGTGCTTTGGAAAAAAGTTAAGGTAGATCTTTACCTCATTCTTTACACCAAAATGAATTCCAACTGATTTTTTTTTTTTTTTTTTTT
>NW_016810508.1:710620-713231 GCF_001698545.2 Rhinopithecus bieti
TTTTTTTTTTTTTTTTTTTAAGAAAGTTCTTTCTTTTTTATTTTTTTAATTAATTAATTATTTTTGAGACAGGATCTGGCTCTGTTGCCCAAGCTGGCGTGCCATGGTGGGATCTTGGCTTACTGCAGTCTTTGCCTCCCAGGCTCAACCCATCCTCCCACCTCACCCTCCCAAGTAGCTGGGACTACAGCCATGTGCCAACATGCTTGGCCAATTTTTGTATTTTTTGTAGAGAAGTGGTCTCACTTTGTTGCCCAGACTGGTCTTGAACTCCTGGGCTCAAGCAATCCTTCTGCCTCAGCCTCCCAAAGTGCTGGGATTACAGGTGTGAGCCACCGTGCCTGGCCGGGTACTTTAGATTCTAAAATAACACCTCCGGTTTTGTTTTTTATATTACTACCTTTTGTACTTGCAGAGTGCGCTATAATTTGAACTCCAGTTTTTGTTTGTTGTTTTTTCCTAACGTTTTATCCTTTGTTTCTTGGGTCACTTTGAAATTTTAGTACTTTGGGAGTAAAATACATTATGTATACCAAGTGCGTTTTTCCTTTTTTAGTTGGTTAGTTTAGTGAAAGCAAGTGGGTAAAGAATGGTTGATTTAACTGTTATTTTATAAAATCTGTTTCTGGATTGAGACCATCCTGGCTAACACGGTGAAACCCCGTCTCTACTAAAAATACAAAAAACTAGCTGGGCGAGGTGGCGGGCGCCTGTAGTCCCAGCTACTCGGGAGGCTGAGGCAGGAGAATGGCATAAATCCGGGAGGCAGAGCTTGCAGTGAGCTGAGATCCGGCCACTGCACTCCAGTCTGGGCGACAGAGTGAGACTCTGTCTAAAAAAAAAAAAAAAAAAATCTGTTTCTGGGAAGTTCTTGGCCCCAGATATTAAAAAGGAAAGGTGAAGAACCAAGTTGTTTTTGTAGAGAAAAGATAACAGATATTTCTTGCTTTGCAAGTGGCATAGCGTTAACAGTCCAGTTTCTGTAGTCACGGGACCTACAATCAGGATCTTAGTTCTACCAGATGCTAGTTAAGTGCCCTTGGGGAGGTAACTTAACCTCTCAAAGCTTCTGATGTCTCCATTTGATTGGTTGGTTGATTGATTGACTGATTGATTGATTGAGACAAAGTCTCACTCTGTTGTCCAGACTGGAGTGCAGTGGCATAATCTCAGCGCACTGCAGCCTCTGCCTCCCAGGTTCAAGCAATTTTCCTGCCTCAGTCTCCCAAGTAGCTGGGATTACAGGCATGCTACCATGCCTGGCTAATTTTTGTATTTTTAGCATACACAGGGTTTCACCATGTTGGCCAGGCTGGTCTTGAATTCTTGACCTCAGGTGATCCACCCACCTCCCAAAGTTCTGGGATTATAGGCGTGAGCCCCTGGCCCAGTTTCTCTGTTTGTAAAGTAGAGATACTATCTTAATACACAGGGGGGCTATAAGGACTAAATGAGATATGCTAGTGCTTTTCTTATGATAAGTATTTTTTTTGTTTGTTTTTGAGACAGAGTCTCGCTCTGTCGCCCAGACTGGAGTGCAGTGGCCGGATCTCAGCTCACTGCAAGCTCCGCCTCCTGGGTTCACGCCATTCTCCTGCCTCAGCCTCCCGAGTAGCTGGGACTACAGGTGCCCGCCACCTCGCCCGGCTAGTTTTTTTTGGTATTTTTTAGTAAAGACGGGGTTTCACCATGTTAGCCAGGATGGTCTCGATCTCCTGACCTTGTGATCCACCTGTCTCGGCCTCCCAAAGTGCTGGGATTACAGGCTTGAGCCACTGCGCCCGGCCATGATAAGTATTTTTTAACTGCTGTTTTACTTCTGGTCCCAGTGAGATAATGGTGTGTATAAGTGTGACACTGTCATCTAGGGTTCTCCTTGAAGATTGTACCTTGAAGGGCATTTCTACTGAATAAGAAATCCATGTTTATCATCTGAAAATGAAAATAAAGATACAGATAACAGGAAAATGTGTAACAATTTAGAATCTCCATCATACTACCACCAGAAATAACATTGTTAGCAAGAGCACCATGATACTAGTTTGAAATTTAGGTCCATATCCCATTGTGGGGGACACTGCCTTCTTATTTGAGGAGCCTCAATCAAGGTTGTGGGGCCTAAAGTTTAATTTTTATTGTTGTTGTTAGGGGTATTGTTTTTCTACAAAAAATAATTCTCAATACAGTTTCTCAAATGGTGGGATTCCTTATCTTCCATTGGGCCCGTTCCCCCATGTAGACACAAGGTTATGATTAGGTAACTGTAAGATGTGAAATAGTAAACACTAGAGGCAAGTATATGGTCTGTTCCTAGTTTAGAAACCCCAAATCTTTATCCCCCACTCTGATGAAGTTGGAGCATGGGACTGTCTTCCTGTCTACTGTATTTGCCCAAAGCCTAGAGCAGAATGGACAGGAGAAAGGACCTCTTTTCTGTTTACTGTACCCTGACCTTTGCTCCTGTGTTAAGACTTTAAAATTGAGAGGTACTCTGGTGGGAGATTAACAGGAGGAAAAATAAATTTTTCACTTCTCTGCCTGTCTGTCCCCTCATAAAAGATGAAACACTTTATTCCCAAGACACTCTTATGATCTTTTCTTTTTTTTTTTT
>NW_016810508.1:713398-726715 GCF_001698545.2 Rhinopithecus bieti
CCCGGGTTCACGCCATTCTCCTGTCTCAGCCTCCCGAGTAGCTGGGACTACAGGCGCCCGCCTCGTCGCCCGGCTAGTTTTTTGTATTTTTTAGTAGAGACGGGGTTTCACCGTATTAGCCAGGATGGTCTCGATCTCCTGACCTCATGATCCGCCCGTCTCGGCCTCCCAAAGTGCTGGGATTACAG
Source organism: Rhinopithecus bieti (assembly GCF_001698545.2). Lineage (NCBI taxonomy): Eukaryota > Metazoa > Chordata > Mammalia > Primates > Cercopithecidae > Rhinopithecus > Rhinopithecus bieti. The sequence goes on from NW_016810508.1 coordinate 713,587, forward strand.
GCTTGAGCCACCGCGCCCGGCCTCTTATGATCTTTTCTATCCTGTTCATATCAGTGCATGGCCGAGGCCATTCTTGGAGTTACAAAGGGAGCTGGTTAAGATATGTGGCTAACAGTCCTCGTTTTTCCTGTCTTGACTCAGTAGACTTAACTGTCAGACTGGCGGTTAGCTGGGTGTTGCTCTGCCCATTCCGCATTGGTGAACAGCCTAGGTCGTGTCTGTACTTTTGTGAGCATCTAAGCCTTGCCTCAGCCTTTTTGTATTTACTTAGAAATAATGTCCTGGGTGGCCAGGCACAGTGGCTCACGCCTGTAATCCCAGCACTTGGGGAGGCCAAGGCAGGTGGATCACCTGAGGTCAGGAGTTCGAGACCAGCCTGGCCAACATGGTGAAACTCTGTCTCTACTAAAAAGAATACAAAAATCATCTGGGTATAGTGGCGGGTGCCTGTAATCCCAGCTACTTGGGAGGCTAAGGTAGGAGAATCACTTGAATCCGGGAGGGGAGGTTGCAGTGAGCCAAAATCGCACCATTGCACTCCAGCCTGGGTGAAAAGAGCAAGACTTTGTCTTTAAAAAAAAAAAAAAAAAAAAAAAGAATGTCCTGGGTTTGTTTCCTGGGGCTTTTTTAGGTTCAGTGGATCATTCAGTGATATATATAAGCACATATACATGTTACTTAACGTTTACCTGAAGACTGTCCTATGGTGTGGCCAAAAGCCACCTTTAAATTTTATTTCTCATCTTGGGAGGCTGTAGCGAGAGGATCACTTGAGGCCAAAAGTTCAAGACTAGCCTGAGCAACACAGCAAGACCCCATCTAAAAAAAAGAAAAAAAAAAACAAAACTTAAAAAATTAGCTGGATGTGGTTTCATGTGCCTATAGTCCCAGCTAACTATCCAAGCAGGAGGATGGCTTGAGCTCGGGAATTTGAGGCTGTGTAGTGAGCTATTATTGTGTTACTATGCCCCAGCCTGGATGATAGAAAGAGACCCCATCTCCAAAAAATTCTATTTGCTGTCTTAAAATGTGCCTCACTAACCGGGTGTGGTGGTTCACGACTGTAATCCCAACACTTTGGGAGGCTGAGGCGGGCGGATCACAAGGTCAGGAGAGCGAGACCACCCTGGCTAACGGTGAAACCCTGTCTCGACTAAAAATACAAAAAACTAGCTGGGTGAGGTGGCGGGCGCCTGTAGCCTCAGCATTTTGGGAGGCCGAGGTGGGCGGATCACGAGGTCAGGAGATCAAGACCATCCTGGCTAACACGGTGAAACCCCGTCTCTACTAAAAATACAAAAACTAGCCGGGCGTGGTGCAGGGCACCTGTAGTCCCAACTATTCGGGAGGCTGAGACAGGAGAATGGCGGGAACCTAGGAGGCGGAGCTTGCAGTGAGCTGAGATCACACCACTACACTCCAGCCTGGGCAACGGAGCGAGACTCCGTCTCAAAAAAAAAAAAAAAGTGCCTCACTAGCTGTTATCCAGTTGAACTCACCCCACAGGGTTATTTGGTGTAATGAGTATGATAATTTATCAAGTTGTATGATATTGTCCCTTGCTGATACTAAAGTACACACCTTTACCAAATTATAATAGAGTCACAATGATCTCATTAGTTAATTCTAATTGTGATTCTAAAACAATAATTCTTTCAGTTACCAAAAGGATACGCACATTTGACTATGTGATTAAGCCCTTTAGATATCATGCTTTAAGAGAAGGCTAAGCTATGGGAAGCTGTTAATACTTCCTTCTAGCTATCCATTTCTTCTCTAACAATGCATCAGTAACTTAAAAATCTAATGTGAAATGATGCCTCACAGTATGTCTCTCGGTTGCGTTGGTTAGAACCTAATATATTTTATTTTTTACAAAAGATATAACCTTAAAAATATGTCTTTATAGTATCAATATTATATAGTAATATAGGTTAACCACTCTGTGTTAAGTGCTGTGTATAGGTTAAGTGTTTGGAGAATGACTCTCCTGAAAATGGCTTGTTTTTCCATTTTAACTTTTCTTTCTTCCTTTATTTAAGGATTCCTAGATGAGGTTATGAAGAAGTATGGCAGTTTGGTTCCACTCAGTGAAAAAGAAGTCCTTGGAAGATTAAAAGATGTGTTTAATGAAGACTTTTCTAATAGGTATATAAACGATGCTAAAGTTAAGCCCTTGAAAATAAAATTGTTGGCATATATGACTTTTCTCTTGATTTACAGGAAAAAAAGATGCTTAGCAGTAAATTGAGAAATTCTCATTTTTTTAATGTTTTCTTTCAAAATCTTTCTCTTTCAGAAAACCATTTATCAATAGAGAAATAACAAACTATCGGGCCAGACATCAAAAATGTAACTTCCGTATCTTCTATAATAAACACATGCTGGATATGGACGACCTGGCGACTCTGGATGGTCAGAACTGGCTGAATGACCAGGTCAGTATATTGTAGTTTGTCAATGTGGAGAAGTTGCAGAGGATGTTAGTCAATAAAATATAATCTCTGGTTTGGCTTCTCAGTTGTCTTTTGGAATCAAGGATTCTTTATTCTTTACTGGTTATTTGCCTCAGGATCCAAACGGTTTGATTACTGCTGTCAGTAATAATATATTCTTCATTCTGATTGAGATGTTCTGAATGGTATAGGGTTGGTAACCTGGTTTTATTTATTTATTTTGTTTTTCTTTCTCCAACTTATTGGCAGAGATAGTAAGCTGGTTTTATGTTGACTTTTTGTAGGTCATTAATATGTACGGTGAGCTGATAATGGATGCGGTCCCAGACAAAGTAAGTGAAAACTTCCTCTTCTGCAGGAGAGAGTGTCTTTGTGTATTAAAAGGAGTAGTTTTTTGTGTGTGTGTGTTTAAATTATCTGACATTCCTTAAATTTTTAAAAAGGAGAGTTCAATTTTGTCTTGATCATGCACTGGGCTTGACTGTAGTAAGTTCCATGAAATCACTTCTTTTGTTTTTCTTTTTGAGATGGAGTTTCGCTCTTATTGCCCAGGCTGGAGTGCAGTGGCGTGATCTCGGCTCACTGCAACCTCCACCTCGTGGGTTCAAGCAGTTCTCCTGCCTCAGCCTCCCGAGTAGCTGGGATTACAGGTGTGTGCCACCACGCCTGGCTAATTTTTGTATTTTTAGGAGAGATGGGGTTTTACCATTTTGGCCAGGCTGGTCTCGAACTCCTGACCTCTGGTGATCCGTCCCCCTTCCAAAGTGCTGGGATTAAAGATGTGAGCCACCATGCCCAGCCAGCTTTTTACATTTAACTTAAAATCTTGCTCTCTTTAAAATGTAAAAAAAAATTCATGTTTCACTTTTTCTTGGATAAATCTTTGATACTCAGTTCAAATACAGATTGAACCCTCATAAACTCTAAATTCTCGTTAAGAGTTTTGTTACATATCAAAACTATTTTTTTACTTAATGTATTTTCTGAGTGCACAGATACCTGATGGGTGCAAAATTTCCAAGTACTTTATAAAACTTATCAATCTAATAAAGTAATAGATAAATACTAAAAAGTCAGATTCTGATACCGTTTATGAATATAGAAAATGTTTTATGACTTTCCACTGAAATTATTAATCTGTTATACATTTATAAATTGGAATCATGAGGCTAATCTGCTAGATTCTCTATTGTCAAATTCTCTTAATCATCAGAAAGTTTAAACACATACAGATTATCTTTAACATAAAAGTATTAATTTCAAGGGTTTCATTTACCACCAGTATACATTTAATTCTAAACATTCATGGAGTCAAAAGGACACTTAACTAAGGCAGCGGTTCTCAAAGCATGGTCCCCATACTAGCAGCATCAGTATCCCCTGAGAACTTAACTAGAAATGCACATTCTCAGACTCCAACCCAAATCTACTGAATCGGAAACTAGAGGTGGGGACCACCAATCTGTGTTTTGACAAGCTCTCCAGATGATTCTGATGGACACCAAGTTTAAGAATCACTGCTTTAGAGACTACTATAAGCTCTTTTTTATTTATTTATTTTTATTAAAATTATAAAAAATACCCTTTTTTTAAGAGACACTAAAAAGACACTCCAGGCTGGAGTGCAGTGGCCCAATCATAGCTCACTATAGCCTTGAACTCCTGGGCTCAAGCAGTCACCTCGCCTCAGCCTCCCAAGTAGCTGGGACTAGAGAGGCACGTGCCGCTATACCCAGCTAGTTTATTTTTATTTTTAGTAGGGCCGGGAGTCTTGCTGTGTTGCCCAGGCTAGCTTGAACTCTGGGCTTAGCAGAAGTAATCCTCTCACCTCTGACTCTCAAAAGGACTGGGATTAGAGGTGTGAGCACCTCTAATGTCTGGCAGCTCTTTTAATCTGTATGTTAAGCTGCATGGTTATCAAAAGAATGTGCGTCAGAACCATCTGAAAGGCTTATAAAACCAGATTACTGGGCCCTACCTTCGGAGTTTCTTCTTTAATAGGTCTGGGATGAGGCCTGATAATTTGGATTTCTAACAAGTTCCTAGATGATGCTGACACTACTGGTCTGGTGACTACACTTGGAGAACCACAGTGCTAAGGGAACAGTTTTATCACCTCATGTTACTGTGTGAGCACTTTAAGGCCACAATGTGTTTCCCATCTCAGATGAGCTGATGTACCACTTACTTACAAGTCAGAAATTCAAAGCCAAGGATGCAGGACCTGATACTCTACACGGCCAGGGTCATTCTGGGGTACTAGAAATAATCATACGAAGGCCTTTTTAAAGTTACTGTAACAACAGGAGTCTTTAAATCCACATCCTTCACATGGAGTTAGTTATGTAATGTCTCCCTTGAGTTCAAGGTAATTGTTACCTCATTTTTTCATAGCCTCTTTCAACTTTTTCACCTGATTTGGAGAGATTTGTCAGGTTGCTTCTCTGCTTGATCGGATTCAGGTAATCTATTTACTGCTGCATTCCAAATCTGACTAGAGACCACAGCTGTAAGGTCATTCCAATAAAAATTTGGAACAGCATTGTCTGTAAACCATGTAATGTATTTTCTATATTTTGATCATTATTATTATTTTTTTTTTGAGATGGAGTTTTGCTCTAGTGCCCAGGCTGGAGTGCAGTGATGTGATCTCAGCTCACTGCAACCTCTGCCTCCCACGTTCAAGAGATTCTCCTACTTCAGCCTTCTGAGTAGCTGGGATTACAGATGCCCGCCACCACGCCCGGCTAGTCTTTGTATTTTTAGTAGAGACGGTGTCTCTCTGTGTTGGCCAGGCTGGTCTCAAACTCCTGACTTCAGATGATCCACTTGCCTCCTCAATCATTGTTTTTAAGAATAAATTTTCCTTTCTTTTGTCTGCTTTATATTCAAACATTTTAAAATTTCCTCTTTCTTTTGAAGTTAAATCTGGGCAAAGCCTAATATAATCTGGTTGCTTGTATTTGTTCTGTTCTAGGTTCACTTCTTCAACAGCTTTTTTCATAGACAGCTGGTAACCAAAGGATATAATGGAGTAAAAAGATGGACTAAAAAGGTATCCTCTTTGTTTCTTTTTTATTCCACATTTGAAAGGAGATGATAAGCCACTTTGTGTGGAAGGATAAGAACTTTAATGCCAATTTGATATTAAGTAGAAACAGACTTTTTAATGTGACAAATTTTAAAGCTGTTTCTTTTAAATCGTATTGTTTGAAATACCTTAATTGCCTCCTGGTCCCAATTATAGTGGTAGAACAGTGCGATGATAAAGAAAGAGCTGCCATCATTTGGTATTATCTGGTAGTCTTGTCAGCAGACAGCAGAAGCTTTCAACAATGTTTTGCCAGTGCTGGGCATGGTGCCTCGCGCCTGTAGTCCCAGCTACTTGGGATGCTGAGACCAGAGGATCACTTGAGCCCAAGCATTTGAGGCCAGCTTGGGCAACATAGCCAGATCCTGTCTCTTAAAATGTTAACTGATCCATCAGGAGAAATATCTTTTGTATCACAATCTATTCATAAAATCATGTACGTACATTTAATTGAAATAATTTCTAAAAACCATGTACCTAATTTACTATGTATGATGTACTCTAATCAGAGGTGATAAGTGCTATTTGCTATGAAAACATCGGAGCACAGTATGAGAACACAAGCTAACTGGGATAGGGTCGCAGGAGGGAGGGGGAGATGGGCTGGTTCTTTTAGACAGGCTCATCAGCAAAGGCCTCTGAAGAGATCACATTTCACTGAAAACTGTGAAGATCAGAGGAGCATTCGCAGTGGATGGAAGAGTGAATATTAAAGGCCCTGAAGCAGAAGTGAGTTTGATATGTTGGAGTATCACACACACGAGATCAGACAAGGAGTCAGGGATCAAGTCATGCGGGGCCATATAGGCTCTGGTAAAGAGTTTGGATCATGAGGGCAATTTGAAGACATTAGAGAGTTTAGGCTGGGCATGGTAGCTCACGCCTGTAATCCCAGCCCTTTGGGAGGCCGAGGTGGGCGGATCACCGGAGGTCAGGAGTTCGAGACCAGTCTGGCCAATGTGGCAAAACCCTGTCTTTACTGAAAATACAAAAGTTATCCGGGTTGTGGTGATGGGCGCCTGTAACCCTAGCTAGCTACTTGGGAGGCTGAGGTGGGAGAATCGCTTGAACATGGGAGGTGGAAGTTGCAGTGAGCCGAGATTGCACTATTGCACTCTAGCCTGTGTGACAGAGCGAGACTGCATGTCAAAAGAAAACTAAATAAAAAATAAAAACGAAGACATTAGAGTTTAAGCAGCAGGTGGGGGTGTGTATGAGTGTGTGTGTGTGAACGATAGATAGGATTGTCCTTAGCAGCATTCATTCATTCCACATTTATTTATATTTATTTATTTATTTATTTTTTGAGATGGAATCTTGCTCTGTTGCCCAGGCTGGAGTGCAATGGCACTATCTCCACTCACTGCAACCTCTGCCTCCCAGGTTCAAGCGATCCTCCTGCTTCAGCCTCCTGTGTAGCTGGGATTACAGTCCCCTGCCACTACACCTGGCTAATTCTTGTATTTTTAATAGAGACGGGGTTTCACTATGTTGGCCAGGCTGGTCTCGAACTCCTGTTCAGATCACCTCAGGTGATCTGCCCGCCTCAGCCTCCCAAAGTGTTGGGATTACAGGTGTGAGCCCCCATGACCGGCATTAAACAGTTATTTATTGAGTACCTGTTATGTGCCTATGTGGAAAACCTGTTTTTTCCTCTGCTGTCACACCACAGCAGTAGTCAGCACAGAAGACTTCTGTGACCAAAGCAAGCAGCAAACACTGGCTGGATGCCTCTAATTCAGTCCCAACCCTATCTACCTGGTGACAGTGCCACATCCCACAGGCTGAGGGCTCATGCCTCACGAGTGCCCCCCACCCACTTCAGACACCAGTTGCAAGTCCAGGCTTCTGAAACTTCTGACCGACAGACTTCAGTGAGGGTTCCCATGCTGCCCACCTTGAGTTTGATTAATTTGCTGGAACAGTTCACAGAATTCCCGGAAGTTCTTACCTACATTTAGCAGTTTATTATAAAGGATATTACAAAGGATTCGGCTGAAGAGGTACGTGGGAAGAGATGTAGGGGAGTGGGCACAGGGATTCTCTAGGACCTCCACAGGCACACCACCCTCTAGGAACTTCCACATATTTAGTATCCAGAAGCTCTCCCAGTACAGTCCTTTTCAGTTTTTATGGAGGCTTCATTGCTTAGGTAAATGCCTAAACCAGTGGCCATTGGTTAACCTTTAGCTCCTCTTCTCTCCCTGGTGGTTGGGGGATTGGGTGGGACTGAAAGTCACAATCCTCTAATTCTGCCTTGCTCTTATCCTAAAGCTACCTAGTAGCTGCCAGCCATCAGTCAATCATTAACATACAAAAAGACATCACTTTGGGCCTGAACTTCTGTCCCTTTAATCCCAGCACTTTGGAAGGCTGAGGCAGGCAGATCATTTGAGGTCAGGAGTTCAAGACCAGCCTGGCCAACATGGTGGAACCCTGTCTCTACTGAAAATACAAAAATTAGCTGGATATGGTGGCACGTGCCTATAATCCCAGCTACTTGGGAGGCTGAGACAGGAGAATCACTTCAACCCAGGAGGCGGGGGTTGCCGTGAGCTGAGATTGTGCCACAGCACTCCAGCCTGGGTGACAGAGCAAGACTTTTAAAAAAAAATTCCAAGGACTTTAGGAGTTGTATGCCAGGAAATGAAGTCAAAGACCAAATTTATTATTTTACAGTATCATAGTGCCAGACATTATAGTAAATCGAGAAAGTGGTAAGTAAAACATAATTAGAGACAGTTTTTGCTTTCATGAAGTCTGCAGTCTAGTGGTGGAGACAGCACCTATCACAGTTTGTATTTATATTTTTGGTGGTGTAATTATTTGTTTAGTGGGTACAAAAGAAAAGTACTGGATACTACGGGAGTGTATTGGAATGGGGATTTGGTTAACCTAGCCTGAGGGTAAGGGAATGTTTTTCATAGGAAGTAATATTTAAGCAGAAATATCAAAGATGAATACAAGTTAACTAGGTAAATGGAGAATAAGGGTATGTGAAACATAGACAGAAGGAGTAAGTATCTGGTAGAGGAATGGGAAAAGACTAGTGTAACTGAAATGCAGAGAGTAAAGAAGAGAGTGGCATGAAGTGCACCTGAGCCGCAGGTCAGGGCCTTGAGGTTTGTGTTTTGGGTTGTATCCTGAATGTAATAGGAAACCATTGAAGGGTTTTAGGTGACATTATCCACTTTGTAGTCTTTGTTCTAACAGTACTGAAGAAGACTGATGGGTGTGGGAGCAAAGTTGATGTGGGTAGAACAGGAGACCATTTCAGATTCATGGTACTTTGAACTAGAATAATAGCAGGAGAGACGGAAGATGAGTGTGATGTAGGAAGTAAAATTAACAGGACTTGGTGATAAGTTGGTTATGGAGATGAAGGACAAGAAGTGTGAAAGATGACTTCCAAGTATGTGACTTGTATGACTGGATGGCCTGTGGTTGTATTTACATTAGAAAATGTGGGACAACTAGTAGAGAATTGTTCAAATTAAAAATGTACAGCCATAATATTGGATGCTACTTAAGCAGGAAAAGCTATGTAGATAATGAACGATGGGCTGGGCGCAGTGGCTCACGCCTATAATCCCAGCACTTTGGGAGGCAAAGGCAGGCGGATCACGAAGTCAGGAGATCGAGACCATCCTGGCTCACACGGTGAAACCCCGTCTCTACTAAAAATACAAAAAAAAAAAACTAGCTGGTCGTGGTGGTGGGTGCCTGTAGTCCCAGCTACTCGGGAGGCTGAACCCAGGAGGCGGAGCTTGCAGTGAGCCAAGATCGTGCCACTGCACTCCAGCCTGGGCGACAGAGCGAGACTCCGTCTCAAGGAAAGGAAAAAAAAAAGAAAAGAAGAAAAGATAATGAACGATGCTTATATTCCATTTGGAGTGGGGGAAAATTACAAGCAGTGTGGGCAAAAAGTATACATTCATGGAAAAGTATCTGAATGATAAACGTGAGAGTGAAAGAATAAAGTCAAATATGTGAGTTATTTCGTTAAATAATAAACTAAATTATTCCTTCCTCTAGGTCAGGGGTGTCCAATCTTTTGGCTTCCCTGAGCCTCACTGGAAGAAGAGTTGTCTTGGGGCACACATAAAATACATGGATGCTAACAATAGCTGATAAGGTTTAAAAAAAATTGCAAAAAAGATCTCATAATATTTTAAGAAAGTCTACGAATTTGTGTTCGGCTGCATTCAAAGCCGTCCTGGGCTGCCTGTGGGCTGTGGATTGGACAGGCTTGCTCTAGATCCTCTCAGATTGGGTTAAGTAAAAAAAACCCAGCCATATGCTGAATATAAGAAATAAACATAAAATAATATGAAAAAGAAAAGTTGAAAATGAAGTGACATTTAATGAGACTGGGTGCTGTGTCTTACATCTGCAATCCCAACGCTTTGGGAGACCTAAAATTATTGTAGATGGGAGGATTGCTTGAGCCCAAGAGTTTGAAACCAGCCTAGGCAACCAAGCGAGACCCCATTTCTATAAAAAATTTTAAAAACTTAGCTGGCCATGGTGGCAGACTGTGGTCCCAGTTATCCAGGTGACTGAGGTGGGAAGATCGCTTGAGCCTGGGAGGTCGAGGCTGCAGTGAGCTCTGATCACACCACTGCACTCCTGCCTGGGTGACAGAGCAAGACTTTTAAAAAAAAATTCCAAGGACTTTAGGAGTTGTATGCCAGGAAATGAGGTCAAAGACCAAATTTATTATTTTACAGTATCATAGTGCCAGACATTATAGTAAATCAAGAAAGTGGTAAGTAAAACATAATTTAAAAAAACAAAAAAGGCAACTACATGAAAATTAACCTGTTCCTGAATAACTCCTGGGTAAATAAAGAAATTAAGGCAGAAATCAAGAAATTCTTTGAAATCAATGAGAAGAGAGAGACAATGTACCAGAATCTCTGGGACACAGCTAAAGCAGTGTTAAGAGGGAAGTTTATAGCACTTAAATGCCCATATCAAAAAGCTGGAAAGATCTCAGATCAACATCCTAAAATCACAATTAAAAGAACTAGAGAAGCAGCTGGGAGTGGTGGCTCATGCCTGTAATCCCAGCACTTTGGGAGGCCGAGGCGGGCAGATCACCTGAGGTCGGGAGTTTGAGATGAGCCTGACCAACATGGAGAAACCCCATCTCTACTAAAAATACAAAATTAGCTGGGTGTGGTGGCGCAAGCCTGTAATCCCAGCTACTTGGGCTGAGGCAGGAGAATCACTTGAACCTGGGAGGTGGAGGTTGCAGTGAGCTGAGATCGCGCCATTGCACTCCAGCCTAGGCAACAAGAGTGAAACTCCGTCTCAAAACAAACAAACAAAAACAGTAACAACAGCAGCAAGGAAATAGAGAAACAAGAGCAAACAAATCCAAAAGCTAGCAGAAGACAAGAAATAACTAAGATCAGAGCAGAACTGGAGATAGAAACACAGAAAAAAACCCTTCAAAAAATCAATGAATCCAGGAGCTGGAGTTTTTGAAAAAATTAACAAAATAGACCTCTAGCTAAACTAAAGAAAAGAGAGAAGAATCAAATAGACAATAAAAAATGATAAAGGGGATATCACCACTGACACCACCGAAATATACAAACTACCATCAGAGAATACTATAAACACCTCTACGCAAATAAAGTAGAAAAGCTAGAAGAAATGGATAAATTCCTGGACACAGACACCCTCCCAAGACTAAACCAGGAAGAAGTCGAGTGTCTGAATAGACCAATAACAATTTCTGAAATTGAGGCAGTAATTAATAGCCTACCAACCACAAACAGCCCTGGACCAGACAGATTCATAGCCAAATTCTGACCGAGGTACAAAGAGGAGCTGATGCCATTCCTTCTGAAACTATTCCAAACAATTGAAAAGGAGGAACTCCCTCCTAACTCATTTTATGAGGCCAGCATCATCCTGATACCAAAACCTGGCAGAGACACAACAAAAAAAGAAAACTTCAGGCCAATGTCCCTGATGAACATTGGTGCGAAAATTCTCAATAAAATACTGGCAAACCAAATCCAGCAGCACATCAAAAAGCTTATCAACCGTGATCAGGTCGGCTTCGTCCCTAGGATGCCGGGCTGATTCAACATACGCAAATCAGTTAACATAATCCATCGTATAAACAACCAATGATAAAAACCACATGATTATCTCAATAGATGCAGAAAAGGCCTTCGGTAAAATTCAGCATTGGTTCATTTAAAAACTCTCAATAAACTAGTTATTGACTGAACATATATCAAAATAATAAGAGCTATTTATGACAAACCCATAGCCAATATCAATGGGCGAAAGCTGGAAACATTCCCTTTGAAAACTGGCACAAGACAAGGATGCCCTCTCTCACCACTTCTATTCAACATAGTGTTGGAAGTTCTGGCCAGGGCAATCAGGCAAGAGAAACAAATAAAGGGTATTCAGATAGAAAGAGAGGAAGTCAAATTGTCTCTCTTGCACATGGCATGATTCTATATTTAGAAAATCCCATCATCTGAACCCCAAAACCCCTTAAGTTGATAAGAAACTTGAGCAGAGTCTCAGGATACAAAGTCAGTGTGCAAATATCACAAGCATTCCTGTACACCAACAATGGACAAGTAGAGAGCCAAATCATGAATGAACCCCTATTCACAATTGCTACAAAGATAATAAAATACCTAGGAATACAGTTTACAAGGGATGTGAAGGACATCTTCAAGGAGAACCACAAACCACTGCTCAAGGAAATAAGAGAGGACACAAACAAATGGAAAAATATTCCATCCTTGTGGATTGGAAGAATCAGTATCCTGAAAATGCCCATACTGCCCAAAGTAATCTTTTTTTTTTTTTTTTTTTTTTTTGAGATGGAGCCTCACTCTGTTGCCCAGGCTGGAGTGCAGTGATGTGATCACGGCTCACTGCAACCTCCACCTCCCGGGTTCAAGCTATTCTCCTGCCTCAGCCTCCCAAGTAGCTGGGACTACTACAGGTGTGTGCCACCATGCCCAGCTAATTTTCTGTATTTTTAGTAGACTCGGTTTCACCATGCTAGCCAGGATGGTCTCGATCTCCTGACCTCGTGATCCGCCTGCGTCCGCCTACCAAAGTGCTGGGATTATAGGTATGAGCCACCACACCCGGCTGCCCAAAGTAATTTATAGATTCAATGCTATTCCCATCAAACTACCATTGGCATTCTTCACAGAATTAGAAAAAACTAAAATTCATATGGAACCAAAAAAGAGCCTGTATAGCCAAGACAATCCTAAGCAAAAAGAACAAAGCTGGAGGCATCACACTACCTAACTTCAAACTATACTTCAAGGCTACAGTAGCCAAAACAATATGGTATTGGTGCCAAAACAGACATACAGACCAATGGAACAGAACAGAGACCTCAGAAATAACACCGCACATACACAACCATCTGATCTTTGACAAACCTGACAAAAACAAGCAATGGGGAAAGGATTCCGTATTTCATAAATGGTGCTGGGAAAACTGGCTAGCCATGTGCAGAAAACTGAAACTGGACCTCTTCCTTACACCTTTTTTTTTTTTTTTTTTTTTTTTTTTTTTTTTT
>NW_016810508.1:727894-741410 GCF_001698545.2 Rhinopithecus bieti
GATCTCAGCTCACTGCAAGCTCCGCCTCCCGGGTTTACGCCATTCTCCTGCCTCAGCCTCCCGAGTAGCTGGGACTACAGGCGCCCGCCACCTCGCCCGCCTAGTTTTTTGTATTTTTTAGTAGAGACAGGGTTTCACCATGTTAGCCAGGATGGTCTCGATCTCCTGACTTCATGATCCGCCCATCTCGGCCTCCCAAAGTGCTGGGATTACAGGCTTGAGCCACCGCGCCTGGCCAGAAATGACAATTATTAAAAAGTCAAGAAACAATAGAAGCTGGCAAGGCTGTGGAGAAATAGGAATGCTTTTACATTGTTGGTGGGAATGTAAGTTAGTTCAACCACTGTGGAAGACAGAGTGGCAATTCCACAAGGATCTACATCCAGAAATATCATTTGATCCAGCAATCCTGTTACTGGGTATATACCCAAAGGAATATAAATCATTCTCTATAGAGACACATGCATGTGTATATTTATTGCAGCACTCACAGCAAAGACATGGAACCAACCCAAATGCCCATCAGTGATAGACGACATAAAGAGAATGTGGTATATATACACCATGGAATACTATGCAGCCATTAAAAGAATGAGATGTCCTTTGCAGGGACATGGATGGAGCTAGAAGCTATCATCCTGAACAAACTAACACAGGAACAGAAACCCAAACACTGCATGTTCTCACTCATAAGTGGGAGCTGTACAATAAGAACACATGGACACAGGGAGGGGAACAGCATACACCAAGGCCTGTCGGGGGTTGGGGACAAAGAGAGGGAGAGCATTAGGACAAATACCTAATGCATGCAGGGCTTAAAACCTAGATGACAGCCAGGTGCAGTGGTTCATGCCTGTAATCCAGCCTGGGTGACAGCAAGACCCCGTCTCAATTAAAAAAAACAAAACAAAAGTAGATGACGGATTGATAGATGCAGCAAACCACCACGGCACGTGTATACCTATGTAACAAACCTGCCTGTTCTGCACATGTATTCCAGAACTTAAAGTAAAATTAAAAAAAAATTCAAGTTTTCATTACAAGAAAAAAAAATGAAAAGGTGCTAGGCAGCTGGGCATGGTGGTGTGTGCCTGTAGTCTCTGCTACTCAGTAGGCTGAGGTGGGAGGATTTCTTGAGCCCAGGAGTTTGAGACTGTGGTGAGCAGTGGTCATACCACTGTACCTCAGCCTGGGTGACAGACCTTGCCTCTAAAAATAATAATTTGTTTAAAAATTATAGAAATTAAAAGGTACTAGACAAAAACAAAAAGAACAGAAAGAAGGAATATTAATAATACTAATAGCAGTTGAAGTAGAATTTAAGGTGAGAAGCAAATTGTATAATTATCAAATTTCAATATAAAGGAGATATAATGACCAATCTTTATATACCAAAGCACACAGTTGCTAAATATGTGAAATACAATTATAACAGAAACAAGAAGGCCTTGGTAAAATATAGTGATAGTGGCAGACTGTTCTCATAAGTGGGTAAATCTAGTAGATAATAAAGTTATACACAAAAATGAAATAAAGTCAATGTAATTGATTTAATAGATGTTTATACTGCTTAAAAAGAATATACATTTATTGCTATGGTTCAGGAATATTTGTAAAAATTGAACATGTATGTAGCCACAAAGAAAATTATTGTTTTTATTAGCCAGGCAAGGTGGCATTTGGGAGCCTGAGGCAGATGAATCACGAGGTCAGGAGTTCAAGACCAGCCAGGCCAAGATAGTGAAACCTCTTCTCTACTAAAAATTCAAAAAACTTAGCTGGATGTGGTGGTGCGCACCTGTAATCCCAGCTATTTGGGAGCCTGAGGCAGAGAATTTCTTAAACCCAGGAGGCAGAGGTTGCAGTGAGCTGAGATCATGCCACTGCACTTCAGCCTGGGAGACAGAGTGAGACTCCGTCTCAAAAAATAATAGTAGTAATAATAAGACCCTGAACCCAGTAGAAGACTCAGTGATGAAAAGGTTTATAAGAAAGGCTTTTGTTGTTGTTGTTGTTTAGATGGAGTCTCACTTTTTTGCCCAGGCTGGAGTGCAGTGGCACGATCTTGGCTCACTGCAACCTCTGCCTCCTGGGTTCGAACGATTCTCCTGCCTTAGCCTCCCAAGTAACTTGGATTACAGGTGCACACCACCACCATGCCTGGCTAATTTTTGTATTTTTAGTAGAGACAGGGTTTTGCCATGTTGGCCAGACTGGTCTTGAACTCCTGACCTCAAGTGATCTGCCTTGCCTCAGCCTCCCAAAGTGCTGGGATTACAGGCATGAGCCACTGTGCCTGGCCAAGAAAGGCTCTTAAACATATAAAAAGTTGCTTACCTTCCCAGTAAAAGAAAAGCAAATGAAAACCACACTGAATGACAGATAAATGCAATGAGTTAATCTTGATTGGATCCTGGATTGGAAGAGATGCAATATTTTGGGGACATTAGGGGAGATTTTAATATAGACTATAATATATTCAGGGGTCAGCAATCTTTTTCTGAAATAGCCAGATAGTAAATACTTCAGGTTTTGCAGACCTTGTGGTCTCTGATTTATCTACTCGCCTGTTACAGCACAGAAGCAGATGTAGATAATGCCCAAATAATGAGTGTGGCTGTGTTTCAGTTAAACTTAATAAAAACTGGCAGTGGGCCATATTTGGCCATTCGTGCATTAGATGATATTAGTAAACTGGTGTTAAATATCTTGTTTGTTCAGAGATAGTGAGATTGTGGTTATATAGGAGAAAACATCTGAAGCAGTTAGGGGTAAAATGTTGTAATTGATGTCTCCCTCCAAACAAAGTGTACAAGGATATGCAAAAAAATAAAAAGCCAGGCAAAACGGTAGGTACTTATAGTTCCAGCTACTCAGGAGGCTGAGGCAGGAGCATTGCTTGAGCCCAGGGGTTTGTTTTTAAAAAAAAAAACAAAACAAAACAAAAATATATATATATATATATCTACACACACATACATATGTGTGTGGGGAGGGGTTTTATAAGAATTGGTTAAGCTGAGAGGAGGAGGAGCAAGATGGCAGAATAGTATCCTGCGGAACACCAAATTGAACAACTATCCATGCAACAAAGCACCTTCATAAGAACCAGAAATCAGGTGAGTGATCCTAGTACCTGGTTTTAACATCATCTCAAGGAAGGAGGCACTGAAGAGGGTAGGAAAGACACTCTTGCATTGCCTACACCACCCCTTCCCTATCCCCTGGCAATGGGCGGAGATAGAATCTGTGTGCCTGGAGGAGGAAGAGCAAAATGATTATGGGACTTTGCATTGAAACTCCAGTGCTGTCCTATCACAATGGAATACAACACAGGGCAGAATTCTGCCAGCACCCATGGAGGGAGCATTCAGACTAACCCCAGCCAGAGGAGCATCTTCTGCCCCAGCGGTAGGAACCTGAGTTGCAGCTCGTTCCACCACCAGTTGAGTAAAGTAGACTTGGGTCCTGAATAAATATGAAAGGCAGTCAGACCACAGGACTGCATTCCTTTGGCAAGTTCTGGCACTGCGCTGGGCTCAGAGCCTGTGGATTTGGGGTACACGCAACTCAGACACCAGCTCTGGTGGTGAAGGGATTGCCACCCCCCCATCTTGAAGCAGTGGAGTTTGGGGAGACACTCTTTCCACTTGGGGAAAGGAGAGGAAAGAGTACAGAATATTGTGTCTTGCAATTGGAACACTAGCTGAGCACAGTAAAATAAAGCACCAATCATTCCTGAAGCCTCCAATTCTAGGCCCTAGCTCCTGGATGGTATTTCTAGCCCCGCTCTGAGCCAGAAGGGAATCTACTGACCCTGAAGGGAAGGGCCCAGTCTTGGAAGAATTTACCACCTACTGAGTAGAGAGCCCTTGGACCTTGAATCAATATCAGCGGTCACCAGGCAGGAGTTGCCACATGTGTTCCGTTGTGACCCAGTCCAGTGCCAGCTGTGGTAGCCATGGGAGTGCTTGCACCACCCCTCCCTCAACTCCACGCAGCCCAGCATGGAGAGAGAGACTATTGTTTGGGGTAAAGTGAAGGAAAAGAATGAGAGATTGCCTAATAATCTAGGAAATTCTACTCCATCTTACACAAGCACACCAAGGTGAGACCTCTAGGAGCCTGCAAGAGTCACATTCTTACGGGGCTTGGGGCTCCCCGTAGTGTAGATAGGCTGCAGTGACCAGAGACTTATATTACAACACTTAATTTCCTTTGAATACCTGGAAAGCCTTCTCAAGAAGGACAGATAAAAACAAGTCCAAACTGTGAAGATTAGAATAAATACCTAACTCTTGAATGCCCAGACGTCGATGAAGACCTGCAGGCATCAAGAACATCCAGGAAGGCTGGGCATGGTGGCTCACGTCTGTAATCCCAGCACTGTGGGAGGCCGAGGCCAGCGGATCACCTGAGGTCAGGAGTTTGAGACCAGCCTGGCCAACATGGTAAAACCCCATCTCTACTAAAAATACCAAAAAAATAGCTGGGCGTGGTGGCAGGCACCTGTAATCCCAGCTACTCAGGAGGCTAAGGCAGGAGAATCACTTAAAGTTGAGAGGTGGAGGTTGCAGTGAGCCGAGATCACGCCATTGCACTCGAGCCTGGGCGCCAAGAGTGAAACTTTGTCTCAAAAAAAAAAAGAACATCCAGGAAAACATAGCCTCACCAAACAAACTAAAGGCACCAATGACCAGTCTCAGAGTGACAGAGATATGTGACCTCTCAGACAACTGAAAATAGCTATTTTGAGGAAGCCCAGAGAATTTCAAAATAACACAGAGAAGGAATTAGAATCCTGTGAGAGAATTTTAACAGAGATTGACTTTTTTTTTTTTTTTGAGACAGAGTTTCCCTCTTGTTGCCCAGGCTGGAATGCAGTGGTGCAATCTTGACTCACTGCAACCTCTGTCTCCCAGGTTCAAGCAATTCTTCTGCCTTAGCCTCCTGAGTAACTGGGATTAGAGGCATGTGCTGGTATGCCCAGCTAATTTTGTATTTTTAGTAGAGATGGGGTTTCACCATGATGGTTGGGCTAGTCTCAAACTCCTGACCTTGTGATCTGCCCACTTCAGCCTCCCAAAGTTCCAGGGTTACAGGTGTGAGCGACCGCACCCGACTGAGATTAAAAAAGCAGAGGCTGGGCACAGTGGCTCACACCTATAATCCCAGCATTTTGGGAGGCCAAGGTGGATGGATCACTTGAGGCAGGAGTTTGAGACAAACCTTGCCAACATGGCAAGACTCCGTCTCTACTAAAAATACAAAAATTAGCCGGGCATGGTGACACAGGCCTGTAATCCCAGCTATTCGGGAGGCTGAAGCACGAGAATCGGTTGAACCTGGGAGACAGAAATTGCAGTGAGCCAATATCATGCCATTGCACTCCAGCCTGGGCAACAGAGTGAATTCTGTCTCAGAACAAACAAAAACACCCCAACAAAACACAAAAAAACAAATTCTGGAGCTGAAAAATTCAGTTGACAAACTAAAAAATACTTCAGAATCTCTCAACAGCAGAATTGATCAAGTAGAAGAAAGAATTAGTAAACTTATGGACAGACTATATGAAAATACACAGAGGAGACAAAAGAATGAAGCAAACCTACAAGATCTAGAAATCACAGGGCAGATCTGAGAGTTACTGGTCTCAAAGAGGAGGTAGAGAGAGAGAGAGAGAGAGGGTAGAAACTTCACTCAAATAGTAACAGAGCTTTCCAAAGCCAGAGAAAGTTATCAATATTCAGGTACAAGAAGGTCCTCGAACACCCAGAAGATTTAACACAAATAAGATTACCTTAAGGCATTTAATAATCAAACTCCCAAAGGTTGAGGATAAAGAAAAAATCCTAAAAGCAGCGAGAGAAAAGAACAAATAACATATAAGGGAGCTCCAATAATCTGGCAGCAGACTTTTCAGTGGAAACCTTACAGGCCAGGAGAGAGTGGCATGTCAAGTGCTGAAGGGAAAAAACGTTTATCCTAGAATATCATACTCAGCAAAAATATACTTCAGACATGAAGGAGAAATACTTTCCCGGACAAACAAAAGCTCTGAGGGATTTTGTCAATATCAGACCTGACCTGTAAGAGATGGTAAGGGGAGTTCTTTAATCTGAAAGGAAAGGACATTAATGAGCAATAAGAAATCATCCAGAGGTACAAAACTCACTGGTATCAGTAAGGGCACAAGAACAGAATGGCTTGACACATTAATTGCCATATGTAAGCCGTATTTTGAGTAGGAAGACTACAAAGCCTATCAAAATTATAACTACAATTTGTTAAGAGATAGTATAAAAAGATAAATAGAAACAGTGGCCAGGCACGGTGGCTGATACCTGTAATCCCAGCACTTTGGGAGGCTGAGGCAGGTGGATCATGAGGTCAAGAGATCAAGACCATCCTGGTTAACACAGCGAAACCCCGTCTCTACTAAAAATACAAAAAATTAGCCGGGCGTGGTGGCGGGCATCTATTGTCCCAGCTACTTGGGAGGCTGAGGCAGGAGCATGGCGTGAACCTGGGAGGCAGAGCTTGCAGTGAGCTGAGATCACTCCACTGCACTCCAGCCTGGGCGACAGAGCGAGACTCCATCTCAAAAAAAGAAAGATAAATCAAAACAACAAAAAATCAAAGAGGGAGATGGAGTTAAAGTGTAGAGTTCTGTTTTAGTTTTCTCTTGGCTTTTTGTTGTTGTTATTGTTACTGGAGTTATCAGTTTAAAATAGTTGGATAGTTGGTTATAAGGTGATGTTTGCAAGCCTCATGAGGCTTTTATTTTGAGGTAACCATGTAACATCAAAACAAAAAATCTACAACAGGTATACAAAAAATAAAAGCAAGAAATAAAATACACTACCAGAGAAAATCATTTCAACACGAAGAAGGGGAGGAAGGGAAGAATATAAAACAAGTAGAAAGCAGATAACAAAATGACATAGGAAGTCCTTACGTATCAATAATAACATTGAATGTAAATGGACTAAAGTCTCTAATCAAAAGACATAGATTAGCTGAATGGAAAGAAAAACAAGACCCTACTATATGCTGCCTACAAGAAACTCACTTCACCTATAAAGATACACAGACTGAAAGGGCTGGAAAACCAGACCTCCTCTTTTCCATACAAATAGAAGTCAAAAAAAGAGAGCAGTGTAGCTATACTTAATGTCAGGTAAAATAGGTATTAAGATAAAATTATTAAAAGAGATAAGGTCATTATATAATGATAAAAAGGTCAGTAAGACAATATAAAAATTGTGTATGTGTATCTCCACACATACCTAACACTGGGGCACCCAGATATATAAAGCAAATATCCAAGCTAAAGAGAGATACCATCACAAAGAAGGCAAGAAAACAAACAAACAAACAACAACAACAACAACAAAAAAGAGGCAAAGAGAGACAGACTCCAATGCAATAAGAGCTAGAGACCTCAATACCCCACTTTCAACATTGGACTAAAAATCAACAAAGGACCAGGTGCAGTGGCTTATGACTGTAATCCTATCAGTTTGGGAGACTGAGGTGGGTGGATTACTTGAGGTCAGGAGTTCAAGACTGGCCTGGCCAACTTGGTGAAGTGCTGTCTCCACTAAAAATACAAAAATTAGCCAGGTGTGGTGGCAGGCACCTGTAGTCCTAGCTATTTGGGAGGCTGAGGTAGAAGAATCGCTTAACCCTAGCAGCGGAGGTTTCGGTGAGCCAAGATTGCGCCACTGCACTCCAGCCTGGGCAACAGAGTGAGACTCCATCTCAAAACAAAAAAAAATCAACAAAGAAACACTGGACTAGCCAGGGGCGGTGGCTCACGCCTGTAATCCCAGCACTTTGGGAGACCAAGGCGCGCAGATAACCTGAGGGCAGGAGTTCGAGACCCAGCCTGGCCAACATGGTGAAACCCCATCTCTAGTAAAAATAAAAAATTGGCCAGGCATGGTGGCACATGCCTGTAATCCCAGCTACTTGGGAGGCTGAGGCAGGAGAATTGCTTGAACCTGGGAGGCAGAGGTTGCAGGGAGCCAAGATCGCCATTGCACTCCAGCCTGGGCAACCAAAGGAAACTCCTTCTCAAAAAAAGAAAATTGAAAACTTTATTCAAACAAATGAAAATGGAGATACAACATGTGAAAGCCTATGGGATACAGCAAAAGCAGTACTAAGAGAAAAGTTTGTAGCAGTAAGTGCCTACATTCAGAAAAGTAGAAAAACTTCAATAAACAGCCTAATGATGCATCTTAACTAGAAAAGCAAGAGCAAACCAAACCCAAAATTAGAAGAAAAGGAATAATAAAGATAGGCCTAGAAATAATTGAAATTAAAATAAACCAATACAAAAGATAAATTAAACAACAGTTGGTTTTTTGAAATGATAAAATTGACAAACCTTTAGCCAGACTAAGAAAAAAAGAGAGACCGAAATAAAATCAGAGAGAAAAAGGAGATATTGCAACTGATGTCACAGAAATTCAAAGCACCATTAGCGACTACTATAAACAATGATATACCAATGTATTGGAAAACCTACAAGAAAAGAAATGGATACATTCGTTAGACACATACAACTTACCAAGATTGAATCATGAAGAAATCCAAATCCTGAATAGACCAATACAAAGTTACAAGATGAAAGCCGTAATCAAAAGTTTCCCTTCAAAGCAAGCCCAGGACCCAGTAGCTTTACTTCTGAATTCTTCCAAACATTGAAGGAACTCATAGTCTTTGCATCGTGGCTCACACCTTTAATCCCAGCACTTTGGGAGGCCAAGGTGAGAAGATAGTTTGAGAACAGCCTGGGCAAGATAGTGAGACCCTGTCTGTAACTCTCTAAATAATAATAATATTTTTAAAGTTAAAAAAGAACTTATACCAATCCTGCTCAAACTA
Source organism: Rhinopithecus bieti (assembly GCF_001698545.2). NCBI lineage: Eukaryota > Metazoa > Chordata > Mammalia > Primates > Cercopithecidae > Rhinopithecus > Rhinopithecus bieti. The sequence goes on from NW_016810508.1 coordinate 736,790, forward strand.
TTCCAGAAAATCAGGGACGAGGGAATACATTCAGACTCATTCTGTGAGACCAGTATTACCCTGATACCAAAACCAGACAAGTACACATTGAAAAAGGAAAACTACAGGCCAGTATCTTTGATGAACACAGATGTAAACATTCTCAACCAAATACCGGCAAATCAAATTCAACAACATATTAAAAAGATCATCATGATCAAGTGGGATCCATTCCAGAGATGCAGGGATGGTTCAACATACATAAATCAGTATGATGCTCATATTAGCAGAATGAAGGACAAAATCATATGATCATTTCCACTGATGCTGAAAAAACATTCACAATTTAACACAAGATAAAAACCTCAACAACAAAACAACTGTATAGAAGGAACATACTTCAACACAATAAAAGCATGTATGACAAACCTACAGGTGATATACATAGTGAATGGGGAAAACCTGATAGCCTTACCTCAAACATCTGGAACAAGACAAGGATGCCCACTTTCACCACTGTTATTCAATACTGGAAGTCCTAGCTAGGGCAATTAGACAAGAGAAAGAAAGGGCATCTAAACTGGAATGGAAAAACTCAAATTATCCTTGTTTGCGGACCTTATAGTCTTACACTTAGAAAAACCTAGACGCAAAGCCCTTGGATTAGTTTATACCCATAATTATAACTCACGCCCATAATCCTAGTGATTTGGGAAGCCAAGGCAGGAGGATTGTTTGAGGCCAGCCTGAGCAGCATAGTGAGACCCTTTCTGTACACACACAAAAAATGAAAAAATTAGCTGAACATGGTACCATGTGCCTGTAGTGCCAACCACCAAGAGACTGAGGCAGGAGGTTCACTTGTGAGGTTGAGGATGCAGTGAGCTGTGATTGCACCATTCCACTCCAAATTGACTGACAGAGTGAGACCTTGTTTCTAAAAAAAAAAGAGATACCAGGCGTGGTGGCTTACTCTTGTAATCCCAGCACTTTGGGAGGCCGAGGTGGGCGGATTGCAAGGTCAGGAGATCGAGACTATCCTGGCCAACATGGGGAAACCCCATCTCTACTAAAAATACAAAAATTAGCTGGGCGTGGTGGCGCGCGCCGGTAGTCCCAGCTACTTGCAGGGCTGAGGCAGGAGAATCGCTTGAACCTGTGAGGCAGAGGTTGCAGTGAGCTGACATCTCGCCACTGCAGTCCACCCTGGTGACAGAGCGAGACTCCGTCTCAAAAAAAAAGAAGAAAATAACCTAAACTCTATTGGAAAACTATTAAAACTGGCTGGGTGCGATGGCTGACGCCTGCAATCCCAGCATTCTGGGAGGCCAAAGCAAGCAGATCATGGTCAAGAGATTGAGAGCATCCTGGCCGACGTGGTGAAACCCCATTTCTACTAAAAATACAAAAATTAGCTGGGTGTGGTGGCATGTGCCTGTTATCCCAGCTACTCTGGAGGCTGAGACTGGAGAATCTCTTGAACCCAGGAGACAGAGGTTGCAGTGAGCCAAGATCGCGCCATTGCACTCCAGCCTGGATGACAGAGCGAGATTTCGTTTAAAAAAAAAAAAAAAAAAAAAAAAAAGCTTTTATCAGAAGACAGGCAATAAACAAATGCTGGTGAGGATGTAGAGAAAAGGAAGCCCTTGTACCCTGTTGGTGGGAATGTAAACTAGTACAGCCACTATGGAGAACAGTACAGAGGTTCCACAAAAAACTAAAAATAGAGCTACTGCCATATGATCTAGCAATCCCACTGCTAGGTATAGATCCAAAAGAAAGGAAGTCAGTATATCGAAGAGATACCTGCACTCCCGTGTTTATTGTAGCACTATTCACAATAGCCAGTATTCACAATAGCCAAGATTCTATATCAACCTGTCCATGAACAGATCAATGGATGAAGAGAATGTGGGCCATATATGTAATAGAATATTACTCAGCCATTAAAAAAGAATGAAATTCTGTCATTTACTACAGCATAGATGGAACTGGAAGAGATTATGTTAAGTGAAATAAGTCAGGCACAGAAAGATGTCACATGTTCTCATTCATGTGGGAGCTAACGAAACAATTGAAGTCATGGAGATAGTAGAATGATGGTTAGCAGAGTCTGGGAAGGGTAATGGGGAGCGGGGGAAAATTTGGGGATGGTTAGTGGGTACAAAAATATAGTCAGAATGAATAAGATCTAGTGTTTGATAGCACATACGATGACTATAATCAACAATAATTTATTGTGTATTTAAAAATAAAAGAGTGGAATTGGAATGTTTCCAGTACAAATCAGTGATAAATACTTGAGGTGATAGAGACCCCGGGGCCTCTGATTATTACACATTGTATGCCTGTGTCAAATCATCACACGTACCTGTAAATAAAACACCTGTCAGTACCCATAAAAATATAAAAAAGGAATTGATTAATCCAAGTACATGATAGATGGGTATTAATGACACTGTTAAGTATTTTTTAAAGGTTTAAGTTTTTTCATAATGAAAAAGAAGAAATTCTACCAGCATTTTAAACTTCTACCCAATGATACCATTAATTTTGTTATGGATAATTTTAGACATAATAATAATTAGAATAGCATCATGAATCCCCATGAATCTGTCATCCAACCTCAAGAATTAACATTTTGCCATTCTAGTTTTATGTTTATCTCTACCCACTCCCATCTCCACTCTGTGATTATTTTTGGTGAACTTTTTTGAGGTATAATGTATGTGCAATACTGCATCCATTCAAAGTATAAGTTGATGAGTTTTAACAATTGCACACGCTTGTGAAACTGTCACCACAATCAAGATACAGGACAATTTCATCATCTCCTAAAGAATTCTTTTTTTTTTTTTTTTTTTTGAGACGGAGTCTCGCTCTGTCACCCAGGCTGGAGTGCTGTGGCTGGATCTCAGCTCACTGCAAGCTCCGCCTCCCGGGTTCACGCCATTCTCCTGTCTCAGCCTCCCGGGTAGCTGGGACTACAGGCGCTGCCACGTCGCCCGGCTAGTTTTTTGTAGTTTTAGTAGAGACGGGGTTTCACCGTGTTAGCCAGGATGGTCTCGATCTCCTGACCTCGTGATCCGCCCGTCTCAGCCTCCCAAAGTGCTGGGATTACAGGCTTGAGCCACCGCGCCCGGCCTAAGAATTCTTATAATCCTTTGTACAGCCTTTCTTTGCCCAACCCCCAACCCAGCAACCACTAATCTGCTTTTTGTCACTCTAGACAACTTTGCATTTTCTAGAAGTGTATATGTAGAATCATGCCCCATACAATTTTGTTTGGTTTCTTTTATTCAGCATAAAGGTTTTGAGATTCATCCATGTGACTGCGTGTGTCAATAGTGTATTTCTTTTAGTTGCTGAGTAGTAGTCTATTGTATAGATAGATCACATTTGTCATCCAACCGCTGGCTGATGGATATTTGCATTGTGTCCCATTTTTCGCTCTTACGAATAAAACTGCTATATAACATTTGTGTATAAGTCTGTGCGTAGATACACATCAATTTCCTGGTTAAATACTTAGAAGTGGAATTGCTAGATCATATGGTGAGTGCACATTTAACTTTTCAAGAAACTTAAACCATTTTCCACAGTGATAATCTGTTTTACAATCCATACAGCATTTTACTTATGAGAGTTCCTTTGTTCTATATCCTCAGATTTGGTATTGTCATTCTTGTTATTTATTTATTTATTTATTTTTTGAGACAGAGTCTCGCTCTGTTGCCCAGGCGGGAGTGCAGTGGCGCGATATCCGCTCACTGCAACCTCTGCTGCCTCTGGGGTTCACGCCATTCTCCTGCCTCAGCCTCCCTAGAAGCTGGGACTACAGGCGCCCGCCATCACACCCGGCTACTTTTTTTTGTATTTTTAGTAGAGACGGGGTTTCACTGTGTTAGCCAGGATGGTCTCGATCTCCTGACCTTGTGATCCGTCTGCCTCTGCCTCCCAAAGTGCTGGGATTACAGGCGTGAGCCACTGCGCCCGGCCCTGTTATTTTTTAATAGAGTCAGAGTCTTGCTTTGTTGACTAGGCTGGTCTCAAACTCTTGGCCTCAACGAGACCTCACAAAAGATGATATATGGCCGGGCGCGGTGGCTCAAGCCTGTAATCCCAGCACTTTGGGAGGCCGAGACGGGCGGATCACGAGGTCAAGAGATCGAGACCATCCTGGCTAACACGGTGAAACCCCGTCTCTACTAAAAAATACAAAAAACTAGCCGGGCAAGGTGGCGGCGCCTGTAGTCCCAGCTACTCGGGAGGCTGAGGCAGGAGAATGGCGTGAACCTGGGAGGCAGAGCTTGCAGTGAGCCGAGATCCGGCCACTGCACTCCCGCCTGGGCGACAGAGCGAGACTCCGTCTCAAAAAAAAAAAAAAAGATGATATATAACTTTCAGTTTGTCTGTGTTCTTATGCTAACACTGTATCCTCCCACCTCAGCCTCTCGAAGTGTTGGGATTGCAGATGTGAGCTACCATGGCTAGCCTCTTCTTAATTTTACCATTTTAATGGGTATATATAATATTGTCTCATTATGGTTTTAATTTTTATTTCCTTGGTGACTAATGACATTGGGCACCTTTTCATGTGCTGTTTATATATTTGGCCTTTTTGTATATTTTAAAAAATTAT
>NW_016810508.1:741747-774798 GCF_001698545.2 Rhinopithecus bieti
TTTTTTTTTTTTTTTTTTTTTTTTTTTTTTTTTTTTTTGAGACGGAGTCTCTGTCGCTTAGGCTAGCATGCACTGGTGCAATGTTGGCTCACTGCAGCCTCTGCCTCCCGGGTTCAAGCGATTCTCCTGCCTTAGCATCCTGAGTAGCTGGGACTACAGGTGCCCGCCACCATGCCTGGCTCATTTTTGTATTTTTAGTAGAGACGAGGTTTCACCATGTTGTCCAGGCTGGTCTCAAACTCCTGACCTCAAGTGATCCATCCACCTTGGCCTCCTGAAGTGCTAGGATTACAGGCATGAGCCACTGCACCCAGCTGAGTACTTTTTAAATTATATAAAATACACAGAAAATTTACTATCTTACTCATTTTTAAGTGTACAGTTCAGTAGTATTAAGTATATTTACAATATTAGGCAACCAGTCTGCAAAACTTTTTCATCTTGCAAAACTGAAACTTGTATATCATATTTTGTGAAGTCTCTGTTAATACTGTTTGCCCTTTATTGGATTATCTTTTTATGATTGAGTTGTAGGAGATGTTTTTATGTTCTGAATAGAAGTTATTTGTCAGGTCTATGCTTTGTTATTGTTTTCTCTCCTTCTGCAGCTTCTCTATTTGTTTTCTTAACTGTCTTTTGATGAAATCTAATTTACTATACTTTTCTATTATAGTTGCTGCTTTCTATGTCCAGTCTAAAATATATTTGCCTCCTGTGTTTTCTTACAATAGCGTTGTAGTTTCCAGTTTTACATTTACATCTCCGATGCATCTCAATGAATTTTGTATGTGAGAAGTGAGGTAGGTCGGGCACGGTGGTTCACACCTGTAATCCCAGCACTTTGGGAGGCCAAGGCAGGCAGATCACCTGAGGTCGGGAGTTCGAGACCAACTTGACCAACATGGAGAAACCCTGTGTCTACTAAAAATATAAAATTAGGTGTGTGGAGCATGCCTGTAATACCAGCTACTTGGGAGGCTGAGGCAGGAGAATCACTTGAACCCAGGAGACGGAGGTTGCAGTGAGCCAAGACAGTGCCATTCCACTCCAGCCTGGGCAACAAGAGCAAAACTTTGTCTCAAAAAAAAAAATGAGGTAGGGAGGATCAAGATTTTTTTTTTTCCTTAGTGTACTTTTCTTTTCCAATTTAATTGCTTTGGCACCATTATAGAAAGTCAACTGATCATATATGTGTAGGTCTACTTCTGGATTTTCTGTTCTCTTACACTGATGCCTATTTTTTATGTTAACACTACACGATATTACTGTATCTTCATAGTGTGTCTGAAAATCTCTGTGAGTCTGCCAGCTTTATCCTTTTTCCAGATTGTTTTGGCAATTCTGAGTCCTTTGCATTTTCATATAAACTTTAAAATTAGTTTATCAAACTCTGTTTAGTAAGCATGCTGGAGTGATTGAGATAGTGTTTATACATTAGCTTGGGGAGAATGGACATCTAATAATATTAAGCCTTTCAGTCTATGAACATGGTATATCTTTGCATTTATTTAGGTCTTTAATTTTTCTCAGCATTTTTTGTAATTTTTAGTGTATACATCTTATATATACATTCTTGTTAAATGTATCCTTAAGTATTCATGTTTCTGAAATGGCTATGAACAGAATTTTAAAAATATTATCTTCTAGTTGTTTGTATATAAAAATACAATTGATTTCTGTATTTTGACTTTGTAACTTCTGACCTTACCAAAGTCATTTACTGCTTCTAGGAGCTTTTTTGTATATTCTGTGAAATTTTCATAGACACTTAACATCTGTAAGTAGTGACAGTTTTATTTCATTCTTTGCAATCTGTATGCCATTTTTTTCCTTGCCTTACTGTACTGGCTAAGACTTGGTACAATGTTGAATAGAAGTAATGAGATAGACGTCTTTCCCTAGTTCTCAATCTTGGAAAACGTTCAGGTTTTCACTATTGTATATGATGTCAGCTGTAGGCTTTCGTATTATTCCTATTTTCCTGAGAGTTTTTAATTATAAGTAAATACTGAATTTCATCAAATGCTTTTCCTGCATCTAAGCAGATGAACCTTTGGTTTTTCTTCTTTATTCTGCGAATGGAACCCAAACTGAAGGAGCAACACCTTTCTTGAGACATGGCAGGCTCACATAGTAGCTCTTAAAGTTTCAATTTGATCATGACATAACTTCACTTCTGGTTATTACATCCTTTTGATTAAAGCAAATCACATGACAGGACTACACTTCTCTCTTTGGGAGGGCAGAGAAGTCACATGGCATGGGCAGGCCTGTATAATCTTTTTACAGGGAGGGCAACAAATAATTGGGGTCAATGACACAATCTGTCATGCACATTGTTCTTAATTATGTGTACAGGTTATATCCCTTATCCAAAATGCTTGGGACTAGAAGTGTTTTGGATTTTGGACTCTTTCAGATTTTGTAATATTTGTATATATATAATGAGGTATTTTGGGGGTAGAACCAAAGTCTAAACACAAAATTCACTTATGTTTCATATACACCTTAGATGCATGGCCCAAAGGTAATTTACAATATTCTTAGTAATTTTGTATATGCAACAGTTTATGTACATTGACCCATCAGAAAGCAAACGTGTCACTATCTCAACCACCCCTGTGGGCAATCTGTGGCATCATGTCAGCTCTCAGAAAGTTCCAGATTTTGGAGGATTTCAGGTTTTCGGGTTAGGGATACTCAGCCTGTATAAAGCTCTATGTATGTCTCTGTTAATGTGTTAGAAGAAGAAAATGATTTGGAAAGATAGGTGAAGTGTATCTTTTTCTGTATTTTGTAATTTTATACAAAATCTATTTTACAATGTAGGAAACATTACTTTTGAGAAGAATATAAATCTGGTTTTATTTACTGCTGTATTCTAAATGATTCCTTGTTTCAGATACTCGGAATTAAAAAAAAATACTCCGAATTTATAATCTGGAAAGGACCATTGTTTATTATTTTCACTCGTTCCTTCTGCCCACCTCACTCCCCCAGGTTGATGCAGAAACCGAAAAGCTAAAGTGATTTTTCTCCAGGGTCATGAAGACTTACAGAAGATTGATTTAGAGCAGGACACTATTTGAATATCAGAAAGCGAGAAGTAAATCTTGGGAAATTAGTTTCAGAGAATTTGAGGTAGTTTAAAATGTTTTTTTTGTTTGTTTGTTTGTTTTTTTGTTTTTTGAGACGGAGCCTTGCTCTGTCGCCCAGGCTGGAGTGCAGTGGCCGGATCTCAGCTCACTGCAAGCTCCACCTCCCGGGTTTACGCCATTTTCCTGCCTCAGCCTCCCGAGTAGCTGGGACTACAGGCGCCCGCCACCTCGCCCGGCTAGTTTTTTGTATTTTTTTAGTAGAGACGGGGTTTCACCGTATTAGCCAGGATGGTCTCGATCTCCTGACCTCGTGATCCGCCCGTCTTGGCCTCCCAAAGTGCTGGGATTACAGGCTTGAGCCACCGCGCCCGGCCAGAGAGCCCATGATCTTAACTGCTGCTTACACCACGTCTCTAGAAAGAGTCTGTAGATGCAGTTTCAGGGTGTCACTGTGTCGCCCAGGCTGGAATGCAGAGGTGTGATCATGGCTCACTACAGCCTCCACCTCCTGGGCTCAAGTGATCCTGCTGCTTCAGCCTCCCAAGTAGCTGGGACTGCAGGCACGCACCACCACACCTGGCTGATTTTTTATTTTTATTTATTCATTTTTCTTGAGACAAGGTCTGGCTGTCACCCAGGCTGGAGTGCAGTGGCGCAATCTCTGCTCAATGCAACCTCCACCTCCCAGGCTCAAGCCATCCTTTCAACCTCAGCCTACCAAGTAGCTGTGACTGCCGGTGCACACCACCACACCCAGCTAGATTTTGTATTTTTGACAGGGTTTCACCGTGTCACCCAGGCTGGTCTCAAACTCTTGAGCTCAAACGATCTGCCCGCGTTGGCCTCTCAAAGTGCTGGGCGTACAGGCGTGAGCCACTGAGCCCGGCCTGATTGTTTATTTTTTGTAGAGACAGTCTCATTATGTTGCCCAGGCTGGTCTGAAACTCCTGGGCTCAAGCAGTCCTTCGCCTCAGCCTCCCAATGTACTGGGATTACAGGTGTGAGCCACCGTGCCTGGCCCCTTATACCGTTTTCTAATACTATGATTCCTTTCTAAACAAGAGTTGAATCCAGGTTAAATGTGTACATGAGAAAATGAGGTAAGCATAAAAACAAGGAGCCAAGTCATATCAGGCAGTTGACACACAGGTTTAGTAGATGAACTGGAAAACTGTACTTCGTATAGCTTTATTTTTGCATTATTGTTGTGTATTATAGCTTAATAGTTATAAGCATGGGTTTAGAGTAAGACCTGGGTTCAAATTCTGGTTCATTGCTTACTACTTTTTTGCCCTTGTGTAGGTCATGGGTCAGCAAATGGAAGCTGCTGTTTTTTGGTGGTTTGGATAGCCTGTGGTGATGGCTGCATTTCTTTCTCTTTTCTTGATCAGGTGGATTTGTTTAAAAAGAGCCTTCTGTTGATTCCTATTCACCTGGAAGTCCACTGGTCTCTCATTACTGTGACACTCTCTAATCGAATTATTTCATTTTATGATTCCCAAGGCATTCATTTTAAGTTTTGTGTAGAGGTAAGTTAATATACTGCCTATTTTTTCATTTATTTTGTAATTGGCCAAATAGCATCTTAGCCCTAGATAGAACAGCAGCAGTCAAAACCATACAGGAACAGTTTATGTCATGAAAATCCTCTAAAATGTTAGCTGAGAAAAGGACTAGAAGAGGAATCTCTGGCTGAGGAGAGGATCTGTCCAGGATCCAGATCCCCCTCTGAGGTACTCCACTTGGATTTTCTCTGTTTTTCCCTTAAAACTACATCTTGAATGTGGTTAGAAATTGTTTTTCTTTGATCATCGTAAAGCTAAAATTGGCTTGTATCTGCAAAATAACTCCTGTAGAATAAACTATAACCCAATGGAATCAATTAACAAAGTATTAGTGTTCAGCTAATAAACAGTTCAACAAGATGGTGGGATACAAAATCAAGAAAAATGAGTAGGTTTCCGGATTTTCCTGCACTATCAAGAACCAGTAAGAAAATGTAACTGGGAATAAGATTTCATTTATAAAAGAAACAAAACATAAATAATCCAGGAATATGCCCTAGGAAGAAATGTGGAAATTCTTTATGATGAAAACTCCTAAAGCTTTAGGTACTTAAAAGAAATCTGTACAAAACTGTAAAAGTATTTGAATGAAATATGGAGAATATTATGTTCACAGAGTGGGGAAGGACTTCTTACATGGGACCAAAGAAAAGACATAAGGAACAATTGGATAAATTTAACTACCTCCTAATTTAAAACTTCTGTGTATCATAAAGTTAAAAGACAAGCAACAGACTTGGAGAAAATATGTATGATGTAAATAACCGAAAATAATTATCCAGAATACATGGGAAACTCCTACAAATGAATAAGGGGAGGATAAAAGGTCCTAATAGAAATGGATAAAGGCTAATTTAGTAAATTTTAGGAAAAATGCAAATAACTATTTAAAAACACATGGAGAGGTGTTCAGCCTTACCAGAAATAAAGGAAATGCAAATGAAAACTACACCAGTTAGATTTTTTACCCATTGTGTTAGAAAAAGTGATGCTGGCCGGGCGCGGTGGCTCAAGCCTGTAATCCCAGCACTTTGGGAGGCCGAGGCGGGCGGATCACGAGGTCAGGAGATCGAGACCATCCTGGCTAACACAGTGAAACCCCGTCTCTACTAAAATACAAAAACTAGCTGGGCGAGGTGGCGGGCGCCTGTAGTCCCAGCTACTCGGGAGGCTGAGGCCGGAGAATGGCGTAAACCTGGGAGGCGGAGCTTGCAGTGAGCTGAGATCTGGCCACTGCACTCCAGTCCGGGCGACAGAGCGAGACTCCGCCTCAAAAAAAAAAAAAAAGTGATGCTGTTCAAGTGTCTATGTAAGGAAATAGGCATTCGCATATTTTCTGGTGGAGTGTGTAAATTGATACAGCCCCTTGGGGACAGCTGCAGTTCTCATCAGTTCCAAGTGCCTTGTAATTAAGAAGATGCACATTCTGTGGCATATCAGTTCCATTTCTTGGTATCTACTCCGTAAAAATGCTTGTATCTGCAGACAAGGATGGGGCATGTGCTAGGATGTTCATGGCAGCATTGTTTATAATAGTGCTAAATAAAACAACCCAAATTTAGCTCTAGCAAGAGAATATAGCTAAATACACTATGGTACAGTATACCCATACTATTAAACTGACCATAGCAGTTAAATAGAATATACTAGACCTTCAAGTCCTCAAATGGAAAGATGTCCAAGGCATAGAGCTTTAAAAAGCCAATTGTGGAATGATACGGTATAGTACATTTATAGAAAAAAATACATGTATATGTGTATATATACAAACACATGCAGGTGTATGTGTAGGCACATACATACATATATATTTGTAAGTAAAAAGATAGGATCTTACCATTTTTGATATCAATGATTATTACCTTTGGGTAAGTGTAGAAAAGCAAGACTAATAGTTAAAGGTGATTTGGCCTTTTTTAGGATATTTTAATTATAAGGAGAATATTTTGGCCTTATTTTGGGAATTTTTTTTTACAAGGAGAATATTTTCTTGTATTATTTGTTTAATTAACATTTAATTTTAAAATTAAGTTTAATGCAAACTATGAGGAAAATCAAGTTTTCAAAATTCACATTTTCATTTCCAAGAAATCCAGGAAAAAAATACCCCAAAAGGGAGAAGCCTCCTGGGCCCAGAGTTCTCACAATACCAGGTGTGAGCATCTTTTCCAGTTACCTTCCCCTAATTCCTTGCCTTTCTCTCAGCCAACATATTCCTGTACCGGCCAGGGCCTGTCTATATTGTCTCTTTCCTAGACAGACCTGCAAAGATGTAACCAAAAGTGCAGCCATATCAGTGCCTTTAAGAATCAGATTCTGGCCGGGCGCGGTGGCTCAAGCCTGTAATCCCAGCACTTTGGGAGGCCGAGACGGGCGGATCACGAGGTCAGGAGATCGAGACCATCCTGGCTAACACGGTGAAACCCCGTCTCTACTAAAAAACACAAAAAACTAGCCGGGCGAGGTGGCGGCGCCTGTAGTCCCAGCTACTCGGGAGGCTGAGGCAGGAGAATGGCGTAAACCCGGGAGGCGGAGCTTGCAGTGAGCTGAGATCCGGCCACTGCACTCCAGCCTGGGCGGCAGAGCGAGACTCCGCCTCAGAAAAAAAAAAGAAAGAATCAGATTCTGACAGGCAGAGGAGAGCAGAGGTGTTGGGAAAATTGTTTCCTGTAGGAACTATTTACTGTGCCTCTTGCTTTGTGCCAGGTACTGATGCTAGGAGTCAGGTAGGGCCAGACAGATGTTCGCCTTCATGGAGTGAATGATGGTTAAACAGGATTTTGTTTGTAAAACACGCAGTTGGGTTCAACTCGATTCTGAATCATTAGGGCCTGGTTCTGCACAGTAATAAAAATTCATCTTCTGAATTTGTGCCCAAGCCCTCCTGCAGAGTTCCTACCTTTTCAGCAAAATTACAATTGGCCTAATAATTTTGCATATTTGCAAAAAGACGCTAAGAACAGACTCCTTTTAGGTGATAACTAGAAGTAATTTGGAGCCAAGTCATCTGGGCAGGTGGGGTCAAGCTGTTTTTTGTTTTAAGAGGATGTAGGGGTTGTAGAAGTGGTGCTTAACTCAGTTAGGGGCCGATATTTCCAAGGAACTGACGAAAAGTGTTTGAAACAGTCACTACATAAATGTGTAGATTCCATGGCAGCAGCGACTACAAGAGCTTTATTCACTAGTGTCCCCGGCACTTGAACCATTATAGATGCTCAGTACATTTTGAGTGTAGGTGACCATTTTTAAGGACAAATCTTTTTTGCCTGTATTTTACTTAAGAATTTACATATACTGGCCGGGCAGGGTGGCTCACGCCTGTAATCCCAGCATTTTGGGAGGCCAAGGCGGGCAGATCACAAGGTCAAGAGATAGAGACCATCCTGGCTAACATGGTGAAACCCCGTCTCTATTAAAAACACAAAAATGAGCCGGGTGTGGTGGCATGTGCCTGTAGTCCCAGCTACTCGGGAGGCTGAGGCAGGAGAATCGCTTGAACCTGGGAGATGGAGGTTGCAGGGAGCTGAGATCGCACCACTGCACTCTAGCCTGGGGGACACAGCAAGACTTCGTCTCAAAAAAAAAAAAAAAAAGAATTTACATGTACTGCTTATTCTGAGAACCTGAAGTTACTTGTTTAGAGGGAGAAGAGCAACGTGCGGTCAGACTTGGTTAAATATTAAGTATTTGCTTTTATCCTGTGTTTTCTTTTGAAGAGGTGGCTTCCAGTCCACCTTTTGTTTTCTTTTTTTTTTTTTGAGTCAGAGTCTCACTCTGTCCCCCCGGCTGGAGTGCAGTGGCCCAGTCTTGGCTCATGGCAACCTCTGCCTCCTGGGTTCAAGCGATTCTTGTGTTGCAGCCTCCGGAGTAGCTGGGATTACAGGTGTGCACCACCATGCCTGGCTACTTTTTGTATTTTTAGTAGAAACGGAGTTTCGCCTTGTTGGCCAGGCTGGTCTTGAACTCCTGACCTCACGTCATGTGATCCACCCGCCTCAGCCTCCCAAAGTGCTGGGATTATAGATGTGAGCCGGCGTGTCTGGCCACGGTCCACTTTTGTTAGGGGATGGGTGGGGGTCGTTATTCACATAACCTCTGAGTTCACTCTTGATGTGGAGAGAGACGCACAGAGGTTGAGAGCACTGGGGACATTTTGAAACTCCAGCAAGCTTCATCTTGGTAGATATTTCAACAGTGGACTTGACCATATTCAGTATTCAGAATGAATTTTAGTATAACTTTCCAGAAACTGAATGTTAACCTTTTCTGCAGCCCTCAAAAATAAGGAGTGTATCAGAATATCTAAGGCTGGAATGTTTTTCATTTAGTTTTAGTTGTTAATGATGTCTGCCATGGGTTCCTTTCCTCTGTGGAGCACTGGCAATGATAAAGACTTTCTTTTTGACTTGCCAGTATGTAAGTTTCAAATGCAGCAAGCTGACTTACTGTTGGGAAGGGCTGGCTATAACCATCCCATAAAATGTTTTGATTAGACAAAGCCAGCATCCACAGTCCGGGTGCAAACTTGAATACAGGAGGTCTGACTCCCCTTTAACAATATGAAATGAAGAGTCTGAAATAAAGTTCCAGCTTTAGCCAGGAGCAGTGGTGTACACCTGTAGTCCCAGCTACTTGGAAGGCTGAGGTAGGAGGATCTCTGGAGCCTAGGAAGGAGTTCAAGTCTGCAGTGAGCTCTGATCATGCCGTTGCACTTCAGCCTGGGTGACGGAGCAAGATCCTCTCTCTTAAAAAAAAAAAATTTGTTCCAGCTTCTTAATGCATACTCTGCCCAGTTATGGGGCCACAGCCTCCTCCTTTCCTTCTGTCTGCTATGGGCATGTTCCATTTTTCACCAACTGATGGAACACAGCATCTGTGTTGTGGTTTCTTTTTAACCAGAATATAAGAAAGTATTTGCTGACTGAAGCCAGAGAAAAAAATAGACCTGAATTTCTTCAGGGTTGGCAGACTGCTGTTACGAAGGTAAGTATGGGATAACAGTGAAACCCAGGCATGTCCAGGGGATGGAATTATGTAAGGGTGGGTGCCTTTAAGAGTATTTGAAGACTGGTGACAGAGATACCAAGGAGAGCCTGGAGGCTCCAGGGAGGCAGCGGAGAACAAACTTCAGTTTAGTATTCATCTTCGCTGCTCAGTTGCCCAGTGCTTCCGGGAGCAAATCACTTCAGTCACTTCCTCCCTGAGGCAGTTGCTAATGATGTGTTTGCTCTTCCGGAGGGAAAAAAAAACTTTTTTGTGTGGCACTTGCCTCTTGCATCATGGCTCTTATTTCCAGATGACCCATGTAGACCCAGAAGAATGCTGAAATGACTATTTGGATCCACTGAGGGGGAGAAGGTGCACTGGGCAACTTGCCAGGCATGTGGGGAAGATAGCCCAGGCACTTCAGTCCCACCACCGACTGGATGCAGCACCATGTTTGGCCCATGACATTCCAACTGTGAGGCAGAGTGCCCAGGCACAGCCGCTCTTTCCTGTCGTAAATACCGGTGTCTTCCATTGATGGCGGGCTGTATTGTTTCCAGTGTTTTTGTGTATTAGATCTCATTTGATCCTTATAACCTGTGCGGTAGGCAGGACATCTAGGGATAAGCATCATCTTTATTTTGTAAATGAGAAAACTGAAGCCCAGGTGTGATTTTTCCCAAAGGACATCAAAACTATTGATATAGAGTCAGGTCCTTGAATGCAGGTCTGTCTGGATCATTGACACAATGTTATAGGCAGGATCTTGAAACAAACCTTTAACCCAAACCCAGAGACAAGATTTATTAGTTCATCCTTGAACCGAACCAAATGCTAAATTTTAAAATTAAGCTTAAGTTTTGTATTTTGAATAACCTAGTATACCAGTTCAAACCAGAACTAGTAAATTTCCTGAAATTACCCAACTAAAAAATCTAGGTATTCTAAATTTAGTTAAGATCTTGTGTATCCCCGCTTTGGGCAGAATAGAGTAACCAGTTCTTTTAAAAACATACTGTTGGCCTGGCACAGTGGCTCATGTCTGTGTTCCCAGCACTTTTGGGAGGCAAAGGTGGGCGGATTGCTTAAGTCTAGGAGTTCAAGACCAGCCTGGGCAACATGGTGAGACCTCATCTCTACAAATAATAAAATTAACCAGGCGTAGTCCCAGCTACTTGGGAAGCTGAGGTGGGGGGATTGCTTGAACTCAAGAGACTGAGACTGTGCCACTGCACTCCAGCCTGGGCAACAGAGTGAGACCCTGTCTCAAAAACCCATCACAAAAACCGTACTGTTTACCTTCACAATTTCTTTCAAAGAATAGGACAGGGCCGTGTGATGTGAGATCGAAAGCGAAGACTGCTCAGTGGCGTTCTCACCATGCTGGCGTCCAGGGGCCGGGCCTGTGTTCCCAGCCACAATTCCATTTTGACTCCATTGTCAGTGAATTGGTAGCAGAACCCAGTATCCAAATGCATGTTTTTAAAATAGGTTTTTACATTTGATTTCCCATTTCTCATATTTAGGTAAAACATTGTTCTGTAAGTTGTGGTTGTCACCTGATAGCTCTTTTTATGTGGCCAGGTGCCTCCATAAAATTAGATGCTTGAGATATCAGAGGATATACCAGCTGTCCTGGAGAGAGAAAAGTTTCCTATCCTTTGCACATTTTCCATAAAGGAGTTTTCTTATCTAAAGAGGAGTAATTGATCTTCTTTTAATGACTGTCTTGTTTTTCCCCTCAGTGTATTCCACAACAGAAAAATGACAGTGACTGTGGAGTCTTTGTGCTCCAGGTAAAGAAAGACTGCTCTTCAGAGTTTACACTGTGTGAATTGAGTTTGTGGGGTTGCGAGGGGAGAGAGGGCCGTTCCTGTGTGTGTATATGATGCTAGGTACAAGCCACAGAGTACTTCCCTCCCCTTTGTTGCTGAGGAGCAGTAGTTTCTGCATT
The DNA here is from genome assembly GCF_001698545.2 of Rhinopithecus bieti. Taxonomy (NCBI): domain Eukaryota; kingdom Metazoa; phylum Chordata; class Mammalia; order Primates; family Cercopithecidae; genus Rhinopithecus; species Rhinopithecus bieti. The sequence continues at coordinate 753,351 of NW_016810508.1, forward strand.
CTCAGATGTTATCATTAGGAAGAACCACCTTCCAGGGATCAAGAGTGAACTGTGGGTATCATCGATGTCTCACTGGAGGTTATTAGTAAGCCACATTGGAGATTGACTTGAATTTGTCCGTATCATAACCTTTGGCATTTGCAGAATTTAAAAAAAAACCATTGGCAAGCAATCTGCAGGTCTGACACAGAGTGATTAGATTTTAAATAAGGGCCACACTGAAAAACTGCCGTCATCTCCTAAGAGGTCAAAAAGCGCTATGGAAAAAATTCAGTTATACATTATATTTGTGAAGGAAATTACAGAATATGTGCATGAATTTAGAGATTTGCAAAGATCTTGGAAAACAGGTTCATTTGTGTACCTCATGCATGTTTGGGGTTTTGTAAACAAATTCTAGTTCCCACTTAAGGGCCACAATAGGTCTAGCTGCACTCGCAGCAGGTTGGACTTTGGGAGGAATTTAGGCCTTTTCATCAGTTGCTGCTTTTCACAATACTGGGTCAGGAGGGAGAGGAGATCCCAAGCCATACAGTAGCTTGGTCGGTTGACTATAATTTGGGTAAATGCTTAAAACAGTGTGTTTTTACAACAGTTTAAACAGACATGAAAATGCTGCCTTAGATCGGGGTCCCCAACCCCTGGGCCACGGGCAGATACCGACCACATTAGGTTCTCATAGGAGCGTGAACCATTGTGAACTGCAGATGTGAGGGATCTAGGTTGTTCGCCCCTTATGAGAATCTAACTAATGCCTGATAATTCATCCTGAAACCAACCCCTCTCCCCAAGTCTGGAAAAATTGCCTTACACGAAACCAGTCCCTGGTGCCAAAAAGGTTGGGGACTTCTGCCTTAGACACTATTAGGTCTGCATTTAGTAAAATAGAACGGGCTGGTACACAACTCCAAGTGCCACTGAAGTGTTTCTGGACCTTTGCAGTACTGCAAGTGCCTCGCCTTAGAGCAGCCTTTCCAGTTCTCACAAGAAGACATGCCCCGAGTGCGGAAGAGGATTTACAAGGAGCTGTGTGAGTGCCGGCTCATGGACTGAAACTCCGCAGGGACCCTGGGAAGTCTGACCAAGTTGGAGCAGGTGGTTTGTTACTTGAATCTCCAAACACTTAGTTGAATTTTTACAGATATTTCAGATCAGTGGTGTTGGGCCACTATTGTTACCTCAAATTTATTTTTTGCCCTTATTCATTTCTCCAGCTACCATGTACTATTGTTTAATGTTCAGTTTGGTTTCATTTTTAATTTTATGGTTCTGTGCGTCCCCCATATTTAATATTTATTATTCAAACGCATGCATATAGACAGAGCATGCAGTGAAGAGTATTAAAAAAAAAGCTTAGTAGATTTGGTGCAGCTTTTGAAACTTAGTTAGACGTGAACTGAATACAGGTTTCAGATTTACTCCCAGAACCTAAAATGCAAGATGTTTTGATACAGCATACGCTGAGAATAGTAAGTGTTCCCTGGGGCATTAAGAGTAGCTGGGGGTGGTTTTGACAAATCCAGTCCTGTTTTACTTTACTAGCGGCATCTTTCACCAACTTCCCTCTCCAAGTGAGTCTTAGAGAGTGCGGTCCATTCCTTTAGAAGGGTGAGATGAAAGTGGTTTTAAACTGACTGGTGTCTTCTGGTTCTGGAGGCACACTTGTAAGCACAGTGGCTGCTTTGGGAAGAGTAAGGTGTGAGAAAAAGACAGCAACCTTGGAGGCCAGTAACAATGACAGATTTCACTCGTGGTTTCAAGAATTATAATACATGGCATACATCTCATAAAGGCTTTTGCTGGGATATTGAATTCCCTGAATTTTTCTGCTTTCGACCTGTTAAAAAAAATCTTAACATCCATCAGAGTAGTGGTCAAATGAGAATGCAGCTGTTCTCAGTAATTTTTAAGTTGTCATTTCCCTGTGTTGCCTCCCAGTTGGAAGAAGTTAAGGTTTACCAAATGCATTTCTGTTTCAAGGGTATCTGAAATTTAAACATTCAAAACTGAAGGCCGACTGACTTAGATGTTTTGCAGGTGACTGGAGAGAAGAGGGAGGGTAATGGAGACAACTTAGCCCCGTGGGAGCACAGCAACCGCGTCAGGTTCTTTCTCCGGTCCCTTTAGTGACCTCAGTAGCATGCAGGGCACATGAGGCTTCTGTGTGGCCAGTGTTGATGACACTAGCACGGTTGTTTTTCTCCTTCCATTGAACCTCATCTTCTGAAGAAAGGCCCAAGAGGCTCTTGTCCCTACACTTAGCTGCGTTAGGATTAATGTCACGCATCTTACATCTTTAATCCAGCCTTTCATGACATTGGAAAGATGTATGTTAAACCTACCCAATGATCCTTTCAGAATCGGGAGGAATAACAACCAGTGTTGTTTTTTCAAACTCAGAAGTTTGAATAGAAAAACACCAAATAAATGGCAGAAGATTCTCGAATGTATGCCTATGTAGGTTTGGAGTGTTGAAAAAGCTAAAATTGTTGAGTTTCACTTGGCCCTAAGGTATGGCGGAGAGAAGGCTGACTGCCAGCAGGTGAGGACTGAGTCCGGCCATGTTTACATGCAGGGCTCCCAGACACCAGTGGCGTCACTGGGAAGCAGCCCCAGCACTTTCCTCTCCTGAGTCCTCCAGACTCAAAATCCTTAATGTCAAACCAGGTCAGTGTTTCTTACTGTGTTTCAAGTCGTTAAAAAGACTGAGTAGAGGCACTTTATGCTGCTATAGGTGTGGTTCTGTCAGCGTTAGGAAAAATGACAGTTTAGGGTAAGGAAGAGCTCTTCATGGGTTTTCAAACATAATTATGCAAACATGAGATTTTCAAAACATATACCAGACATTTGCCTCTAATTTTTTTTTTTTTTTTTTTTTGGTGGGGTGCAGTATACCAAAGTAGCCAGCCAGCCAGTCACTGGGCTGTCAATTCAAAATGTCTCGTACTTCAGAGTGAGGAAGTATTTCAGTTCCTCATTGATAGAACCTGGCATGCAGAAGAGACAGAATTGTTCCTGTGAGAAAATCAGTGCCCAGAGTGTGAGCTGCCCAAGCCCAGTGACTCCTTCACTTCCAGTCTGATGCTTCATAGGGCACCTTGCGGCGTGCTGCCCGGCGTGGCTTAGACTAAACGTTGTTTGTGTTTTTTTTGAGTCAGGGTCTCACTGTCCCTCAGGCTGGAGTGCAATGGCACGATCTCGGCTCACTGCAACCTCCACCTCCCAGGTTCAAGCGATTCTCCTGCCTCAGCCTCCCAAGTAGCTGGGATTACAGGCGCGTGCCACCACACCCTACCAATTTTTATATTTTTAGTAGAGACAGGGTTTCGCCATGTTGGTCAGGCTGGTCTTGAATTCCTGACCTCAAGTGATCTGCCCACCTGGGCCTCCCAAAGTGCTGGGATTACAGGCATGAGCCACCGCGCCTGGCCAATGTTGAGTATTTTAAAAGTCATTTAAAAACATTTGTCATCGATGAAACTTGGTTTCAGCACACATAATTGCTTTCCCTCTTTTCCTGTAATTAGGTGTAAACCTCTATAACTCAAGTCCTAGATTAGAAAGAATGTCCTTTGTCCTGATGTTTGCAGTAATTGCTTCCTTGGTTAATAAAGACATTTTTGAAATATACTCTGGACTGTTGGTGAAAAGAGGCAGGTGTGGCTTTAGTGGTACTAGTTTAGCACTGAACTGTTTGGGTGCCCATGAGGTAGGCAGACCTTATGCTTTTTTTTTAATTTTTGAGATGGAGTCGTGCTCTGTTGCCCAGGCTGGAGTGCAGTGACGCAATCTCGGCTCACTGCAACCTCTGCCTCTGAGGCTCAAGCGATTCTCCTGCCTCAGCCTCCCCGATAGCTGGGACTACAGGTGTGTCCTGTAATTTCTGTAGTTTTATTAGAGACCCGGCTAATTTTTGTATTTTTAGCAGAGATGGAGTTTCGCCATGTTGGTCAGGCTGGTCTCAAACTCCTGACCTCAGGTGATCCACCAGCCTCTGCCTCACAAAGTGCTGGGATTACAGGCATAAGCCACCATGCCCGGCCTAGACCTTATGCTTTTGAGGTTGAGTGCAGGCCTTGTGCTAAGTCAAGTGCTACTTTTGATGAGCCTTCAACAAGCGGCCCAGTCCTCTCCTCAGCAAACTTATCAGGTTGTAGTTGCTTCTTTACAGTGGTCTTTCCTTTTATTGAATCTATAGCAATGAATATAGATTTGATTCAACTTTTGGTTATGTTCTCTCAATCCTAATCTACTTTCAGGTAGCCTCTTAAGAAAGGGAAAAGAAGGTGCTGCCAATCATCCCCAAATTGTTTTTGGCTTTGCATTCTATTTTCTACATAGCACTGGATCTGAGTAACACAGTCATTCTGGATTTATAGTTGGAACAGAACAGTAACACACCTAACCGGGACTCAGCACTAGCCTCATCTTAGCTGCCCCTTTTCTCTGCATTGCAGTTTACTGCTTCCCTGGGCTAGATGTAACGGGGGGTTTTGGGCAGGTCAGACTCTTCAGGCAAGACAGTGTATTAGTAGTGTGAATTTGATATACTGATTACCTGCTCTGCCTAGTTAAGAAACTGAATTAATCAGCAGTTATAAAGCATATACTTTGTTATGTGCTAGGCCTGGCCTATAGATAATTAAGACGGCCCGGGGAATACCATCAGAGAAGTGCTCATTGTATTTGGGTGTTACAAAAGCAGACCTAGACAAGCTGTTCACTTAACTGGTACCTGTTGGGTCAGAAAAAGAATTTATTTAGAGATTATGATCATGTAAAATTACAGTACTCAACCCTTCTAGCAAAGTATTTTTTTGAAAAATAAACTAAATGCCTTTATAAACTTGTGTTCTCTTGTGTTGAGTAACATGTACTGTTTGGTGAGAAGTATTTTTTTCTTGTGACATTCCAGTCATGACAGAGGTCATCTAAGAACAGTGAGCAGTGCAGGCCCTAACCAGCTTACCTTCCAAGCAGCAGCACCATCACCCGAAGTTTCTACAATGGAGATGTTCTGTATTTGCATCTTAGCTTGAATGAGAAATTGCATGTTTAATTTTCATACTTCACTCCCATGTATTAACAGTGATTCATCTGAGTGTGCGATTGAATTTTCACTTTCTCTGGTGAAGGTGAGAAACAAGTCAGATATTCTCCATGAGAAACAGGAAAGAATGCAGTAGAGAGACTCACATTTAGTGTTCTCAAGCCCAAGAAACACAAGATCCTCTTAATTCACCCCCACTTTCCCTTCCCCTGCAATCATCCAGAGCATGTTTTCTGGAAAACTAACCTATTTTTCCATCACCAGAGGTTGCTTGGTACCTATTTTATCACTTTCACAAGAACATCTGTGTTCTCTTCACATGCAGCTATAGTTATTTCCAGCTGTCAATCAAAATGGACATGCAGATTTTCCACATTATTCCTAGAATCCCCCTAGAACTCATTCATGTGTATCCAGAGTACAGGAGTTCCAGAACACAGCCCTCTTTATAGGGCAGGAAACAGGCAGCAACAGCAATACGTTCATCCAGCTTTATTGAAACCTATTACAGAAGACACTCCAAATAAAACCACTGTCTCCTGTAGAAATCTGAGTTATGTTTTACTACAAAAGAATATCAAATACATTAAATTACAGTGTGAAGGAATTTTAAAAATGAAGAGTGTATCATTAAATGTTTGCAAAATTTCTTCCTAAGCACTTACAACTAGTTATATAGCTCTTTTAAAAATTCAGATTTCTACACTTAGTTTAACATGAAAGACATTCACACTAAGGTACTTCAGCCCCAACTTTCAAGGACTGTTGGAAGTTAGAAGGTACTCTGTTGCTAAGTGAAAAAAATTCATTTTTCCTATCAGGGAAAATTATACTAGACTTAACAGTTTTAAATGAGCAATAACTCACTCACCTCTATTAGAGAGAAATCACCCCTTGCCTTACAAATACCAAAGAAATTCCCTAGACTCCCCTTCTCTGTAGAACCATGAGCTCACTGTGAAGGCTTGAGCCTCAGTAAGTACAATTTGAGGAAAAAAATGAGAAACGGCTAAAACAGGAATCTCCTGCAGGAACCTTCTGTGACTGTTAAACATTCCATCTTCAAGCTCCCCTTTTTAAACCCAGTCCGTTCCCAACATCACTGAAAATGAAAAGAATAAACTCGGTGATCCTCATGTCAAGGCAGGTTTTTCACTGTCTCTTGATATTTTATCCCATTTCTTACTGGCAACATCTCCCCTACCCCTGAAATTATTTACATGTTCCCTCTATGACAAACTCTTGCCCTTTTTTTAGCTTTAGGTATAACACATCTTTTGGAAAACGTGTTAGTAAATACTCAAGCTTGGGCCTCATTTCCTGATGTGTAAAGCATGGAGGCAGTGCTGTCCTGTGGAGACTGCTTTTGCACCAACTATATAGGAAGGTCTTTGGCCTCTAAGCTTGCCTTTAGAGGTTGGAATTCATGGAAAACAAATTCAGCTGTCAAACACCTGTTCCTAATTTTGTGCAAAGCAATACAACATAGCACAACTCCATTTGTTATTTTTCGTTTTGCTTTGTAGAGAAGGGTCTTGCTATGTTGCCCAGTCTAGTCTCAAACTCCTGGCCTCAAGCTGTCCTTCCTCCTCAGCCTCCCAAAGTGTTGGGATTACAGGTGTGAGCCACCATGCCTGGCCCCACCTCCATTTATTAGGCTATCTCATGTAAACTTAAAAAAAAAAATCCCAAGCCCCAATGTAGATCATGAACCTACCTTAAGACTCAATATGGTAAAAACAAATTTTTAAATGTTTCTGTCTTTCTAAAAGTGTAGTGGTTTGGGCTAAAGACTAACCAACATTATAGATCCAATCTGTTGTCAAAGAACACAATTTCTGGCCGGGCGCGGTGGCTCACGCCTGTAATCCCAGCACTTTGGGAGGCCGAGGCGGGCGGATCACAAGGTCAGGAGATGGAGACCACAGTGAAACCCTGTCTCTACTAAAAATACAAAAGATTAGCCGGGCGCGGTGGCGGGCGCCTGTAGTCCCAGCTACCCGGGAGGCTGAGACAGGAGAATGGCTTGAACCCAGGGGGCGGAGCTTGCAGTGAGCCAAGATCGCGCCACTGCACTCCAGCCTGGTGGACAGAGCGAGACTCCGTCTCAAAAAAAAAAAAAAAAAAAAAAAAAAGAACACAATTTCTGACCGGGTAACAAAATAAATCTGATCATCTGACACATGGCCAAGATTCTCAGAAAATAATTAAAGGCATTCTTTTGGATTCTGTCCTTTAATAACTTTCAGAGGCTTCTAGTTCAGTAAAGACACTGATCAAAGCTTGGTAAAAATGGACTCGTTTGCAGACTTTCGGTGATGTTCTTCAATCAATTCAACAAGCCAAATAAATGAGTGCTGGTCACTGACAGCTCTCATCACTCACTGGTTCTGGGCCAGTTTTCCATAGCCGCCTCTTCCAGCGTCATAGTCCTGCCGATACTCATCCCGAACCTTTAATGGAAAGAATCCAGAGTTACAGTATGGAAAAGAATGGTGTAACAAATATGCCTCCTACAAATACGTTAGACAAACAGTGAAACCTGTTCAGATGCCATAATGTGAACATTTCAAGCAGGACATATGCACTTCAACTCATTTCAGTGCATTCTGCTTTCATTCTAGATGTTCCTACAGGTGGAATCTAGCCCCTAGCAGAAGTTCAAGAATGGTTGCTTATTAGAAACGTACAGGACATACTATTTCAGGGTTTCAAAAATGCACCCAAACCGTTGGGTGGTTTTCAGATCCACTTCAAGCCAAGGTTATAGACACAAAGTTATTTACAAAAGAGTAAATACCAATTGCCAAAACACCTGTCATTGTGACTGGAATCCCAGGCGATGGGCTGAGCCCAGAGACCCTTCTCACATACCTGGCCCCCAGATCGCCCACGGCCGTACTGCCTGCCCTCCTTAAAGCCTGCGTCCCAGTCTGTGCGAATGATCCGGTCATCCAGACGTGTTCCATTTATGTACCGCATGGCATTTTCAGCATCTGCGCGTGAGTAATACCTTAAGTATTAAGGAACACTAGCATTTTTCCAAACATTTCTAGAAATAGGGGAACGAACGACATGTAAATGAAGCTGAGTTGTTAAAAAGTACAAGAGCTAATCTAATCAGATGCAGTTCAGAGACAGCAGTTCAGCTTGCACAGGCCTGTTTGCCATGGTTTGGAAGCACAGAGAGTCAAACATGACACGTCTCCATGGCTGCACTCATCATATTTGTTGGACATTCCTGTTGATAATTTTTGGTTCCATCATCTCCATATTTTGATTTGCAAAATATAAAACAATTCAGTGCAGGTTTGGACCACTGTACACTTCTTATCCAAGAAACAAGTGCTATATATTCAAGTTAGGTGCCGTATATTCCAGGGCACCTTAATAAAGAGAAGGTCACAGTGCATGTGGAATTGCACTGCGTTTCACTAAAGGAAAGACTCAAGGTTATCACCAAGGTAGCAGTTCCCAAACCTGCTTAATCAGAGAGAGCTCCCTTTAATTAAAGGGGAAGACATTTAATCCCAGACAAATAAAAATAAGGTAATAGTGTTCTGAATAAACCATCTGGAGGAACTAGTGTCTTTGATGTTAGCAGGCCAAAATAAAATCTCTTTTCATTCTAGCATTTGGGAAACCCATGTATCCCCAAGGCAAGCCAGCAATCTGGGAGAGATGCCCTGCCTGGGTCCAGTGAGTCAGCATTCTTTTCCTTAATTATGAGCAGAAATCCAGGGATCACCAGACACTTAAGGAAAAATTTCATCTGAAACAAATGTAATTCAGGGCACAGTTTTAAAAACCTCAAAAGATACATTAGATTGGGTCTGCAGAATTTCTCAGAATACTAAGTTCAATGACCAAAACATAACAGTAAAAATAACATAGGATAAATCCAGGAGGTAAAATGCTTAGAAGAGTCTAAGAAAATGATCACAAGTAAATACAGTTTTGGTTTGTACCTATATAATCAGCTTATATACATCTATGTAATGAAATACGATATAGCTATTAAAACATTTTCTTCTTTAAAGATGGGGTCTTGCCCCATCACCCCAGCAGGAGCACAGTCACAACTCAGTGTAGCCTTGGACCACTGGGCTCAACTGATCCGGCCTCAGCCTCCTGAGTAGCTGGCACTACAAATACGAGCCACCATGCCCGGCTATACGGCTATTTTAAAAACAGACCGTGTGCTGAAATGGAACAATAAATAAATAAATAAATGACTTTAAAAACAGCACATGCAGTACACTACTGCACGCCCGCAGGTGACTTCTTGAAAGATGCCCAAGAAACTGGTAACTGACAGCCTCTGGCAAAGGGAGTTAGGGGTTTAGAACAGTACAAGGTTTTATATTTTCACTATGCTCTTTGGAATTTTTTTTTTTTTTTTTTACATGAAGGGCAAACATTCTTGAAAAACTTTTTCTTAAAGAACCATAAAGCGGCCGGGCGCGGTGGCTCAAGCCTGTAATCCCAGCACTTTGGGAGGCCGAGACGGGCGGATCACGAGGTCAGGAGATCGAGACCATCCTGGCTAACACGGTGAAACCCCGTCTCTACTAAAAATACAAAAAAACTAGCCGGGCGAGGTGACGGGCACCTGTAGTCCCAGTTACTGGGAGGCTGAGGCAGGAGAATGGCGTGAACCCAAGAGGTGGAACTTGCAGTGAGCCGAGATCTGGCCACTGCACTCCAGCCCAGACAGAGCGAGACTCCGTCTCAAAAAAAAAAAAAAAAGAAAAAAGAACCATAAAGCATGGATTTCAGGAGAGAATGTAAATGGTGTCAGCTTTACAGTATAAAAGCAGTGACACTGGAGATGAAGGAAAACGCAGGGGCAAGTGCAGGGAGGCTTATGAGCTACTACTCAGCTCTACTCCAGTTCAGCAGCCACATTCCTGCCACAGGAAGGATACTCCACAAAACAGAATCCACACGCTGTTTTCTTCATTTTATCCAGACCCATGATGACTTTCTTTATGTCACCACTTTTGCTGAAGAGTTCGTAGATTTGTTCTTCGGTTGTGTAAAAAGAAAGATTTCCAACATATAACGTACAGCTTTTCTTCAGTAATTTTTCTTGTTCTTCATTGTCACCCTAGAATTTCAAATACAGACAAAAGTTAAGCAACTTCAGAGCCCTGCTTAAATAGTATTTCTAAGTATGGTAGAAACATTCATTAATTCTGATTTGGAAATCAAATTCTCTCATCCCAGCCTACCACAAATCCCTTGCTCAAAAAAAGGGAGATGTTCACATTCTGTGAAGCACTTATGCAAAGTCCAGACTCTTAGTAGAGACAAGGCTCAAAAGTTATACCGCATACAGCAAAGTCACCTCTACGCCAGACTGCCACACAAGCGGCTTGCCTTTTCCCTGCACATGCCATATTCTCAGCAGTGCATCCTTTAAACCAAGGTTAAACTCTGGACCTTGACCAGATGTATGACAAAGGGCCCTTTTATCCTCCGTAGTGAGAAATAAGTGGATTTTCAGAGAGAGAGTCCCCTTTTAATAACCCCATGGAGACTGTTCAAAGCAACAACTCTGATGCTTTACATGCTCATATATTTTTTCTGAATTTAGGAAAAAAATGTAGTGATCACTAAAAACAAAACAGAGCTCACTTTCCTAATGGGCTTCCAAACTGGGATGACAGGATGAAGCCAGAGATAAGAATACAACTGGGCTTCATCCAACACACCTGACAAATCCCTGGATCCAAAATGGCTCATCAGGGTCGCGCACAGCGGCTCATGTCTGTAATCCCAGCACTTTGGGAGGCCGAGGCGAGCGGATCACGAGGTCAGGAGATCGAGACCATCCTGGCCAACACGGTGAAACCCCGTCTCTACTAAAAAAAAAAATACAAAAAAATTAGCCGGGCGAGGTGATGGGCGCCTGTAGCCCCAGCTCGCCAGGAGAATGGCGTGAACCCGAGAGGCAGAGCTTGCAGTGAGCCGAGATCGTGTTACTGCCTGGGTGACAGAGCCAGACTCCGTCTCAAAAAAAGTGCAAATCATGCCTGGCACTTAAGCATCTAAAAACTTGGCCGGGCGCGGTGGCTCAAGCCTGTATCCCAGCACTTTGGGAGGGCCGAGGCGCGCGCGATCACGAGTCAGGAGATCGAGACCCTCCTGGCTAACACGGTGAACCCCGTCTCTTACTAAAAATACAAAAAACTAGCGGGCGCAGGTGGCGGCGCCTGTAGTTCCCAGCTACTCGGAGGCTGAGGCGGGAGAATGGCGGAAACCCGGCGAGGCGGAGCTTGCAGTGAGCCGAGATCGCGCCACTGCACTCCAGCCTGGGCGACAGAGCGAGACCCGTCTCAAAAAAAAAAAAAAAAAAAAAAAAAAAAAAAAAAAAAAACTTGACTGGCCTGCGGTCAGTGTCACGTCTGTGAAATCCCAGCACTTGGGAAGCCCGGCTGGGGATCGCTGAGTCTCAGAGTTCGAGACCGTGCCTGAGCAACACAAGGAGACCCTGTTCTACAAAAAAATTAGCCGGGATGGTGGTGCACGAGCCTGTGCGTCCCAGCTTCTCAGGAGGCTGAGGTGGGAGTTCACTTGGGCTCAGGATGTTGAGCGCTGCATGAGCCGTGATCGCGCACTGCAACTTCACCTAGGCAAACAGAGCGAGATTCTGTCTCAAAAAAGTAAATAAATTGACCGAATAATTTTTTTTTTTAAGTAGGATCTCGCTCTGTTGCCAGGCTGGAAGTGCGGTGGCGCTAATTCGGCTCACTGCAACCTCCACCTGCTCAAGCGAGTCTCCTGCCTCAGCCTTTTCCAGTAAGCTGCGGACTACAGGCGCCGGCCACCACCCCGGCCTAATTTTTGTATTTTTAGTAGAAGATGGAGTTTCACCATCTTGGCAAAGCGCTGATCTCGAAAACTCCTACCTCGTGATCCACCCGCCTCAAGCCTTCCCAAAGTCCTGGGATTTACAGGCATGAGCCACTGCTGCCCTGCCTTGACTGAATAAAATTTAAAGAGCTTCCCTAATTTGCTCAAAATTTCCTTTTCCTACTCTAGTAACACATTTCACACGTTCTCCACACTGACCCCTCCTGCTATAATGCGCTCCTTCAATTTCCCAGTCACAAGGCGGATTTTGCCCCCTTTTTTGAATTCTCACAGCCTCTCTTTTTAAACTCATTCTATCTTAGATTCTTTGATAATCCACATACAGGGGATTACGAAGGTCGCAGAGCGCAAGAAACTTGTCTTCCCTCTCCCCCTAGGTTTAGCACAAGGCTTTGGCGACAGAACTCCAATAAATGTTTACTAAATTAAACTGGGTTAATGAGTCCCGGCCCCGCACCCCCCAACCGTATTCCACCCCACCTTTGGCTGATTACTGAAAAGCCTATTTTGTATATCCCCCTTTTCCACAAAATATACTGTGATATAGTCCGGACTAAAAATTTCTCTCTTCTGAAATCCAGCAATTCTCCGATCTTTACATCCAAACACCCTCAAAGCGCCTAGCTTGGCGGGTCCACCTCCCCACTCCGAGGCTTCCCCGAGGGCGGAGTGAGGACTTCACTTGTCTCCCCCACGCACCGCGCGTACAGCTTCCGTAAGACCATCCTCCCAGAGAAGGGGCCCGAATCGCCGAAGGGCACTGCTTCGCCGATTTAAAAAACAAAGTAAAAAGCCCCGTATCTGCATCAAGAAGGCGCCTCTACATACTCTGGAAGACAGAAGGGCACCCCGCCCCTTGTTACGCAGCCATCTGCGAGGTACAACCTGGAAACCGGAGCCACCACTACCATCAGCGCTCAAGCCTCTCGGCACCGGCTCGGGTACAGGGAGCGGCTGCGAGGGAACAGGAAAGCGAACCTCAAATGCCCTGTCTTCCAGAGAAAGTGGCTTCAGTGATGTCCAAGCGCCCTCCCAGCACCCGTTCCCTGCCTCCCCAGCAGGCACCGGGGCCCCACTTGGCGTTCGGGGATTGCAGCAGAACGGGAGGCGACACAATGAGACAAGAGCAAACCGTTTCTCAGCGTTCTGGCCCAGGGCCTTCCCCTCTCGCGGCCCGGCCTCCCTCACCCGGAAGTGCTGGTCCCGGTACTGGCTCAGCTCCACGTAGGAGTCGCTGCGCAGCGCCTTCAGGAGGCCACCCGACATGGCGCAGAGAAGCGGACGAGGATGCTGCGACTCCCGGCACGAGGTGGCGTCTGCGGTGGCGGAAGCGGAAACGCGCGGAAGCGCGCATCTCATTGGACCCAATCCGAGGGCGGCAGTGCCGTCATCAAGCTGCGCGGGCGCAGATGACGTCCCGGTCGGGCGCCGCGGGGCGGAAGACTAGGGCAGCGAGGTCGGATTCCCGGGCGCTTGGAAAAGATGGTTCTGCGGCGGCTGCTGGCCGCCCTGCTGCACAGCCCGCAGCTGGTGGAACGTCTGTCCGAGTCGCGGCCTATCCGACGTGCGGCGCAGCTCACGGCCTTCGCTCTGCTGCAGGCCCAGCTGCGGGGCCAGGACGCGGCCCGCCGCCTGCAGGACCTCGCGGCTGGCCCCGCAGGCTCCCTGTGCCGCCGCGCTGGGCGATTCAGAGACGCCTTCACCCAGGAGCTACGCCGCGGCCTCCGTGGCCGTTCGGGGCCACCACCGGGTAGCCAGAGGGGCCCTGGCGCAAACATTTAAGCCTGGGCTGTGCGGGGCTGAGGCCGTTTACTTTTCCTTCCGGGCTCTACACTGGCCTCGACGTGGAGGGGTCGTTCCGGGCACTGCGCGCGGCTTCGAATCCCGACTCGGATTGTTGGCCTGCAGACATCCCACGCAGAAGAGCCTAGGCCAGACCGCAGGCTCCGTTGAAGTCTTGTGATTGGACAAGGCACAGTGTGGAGAAAGACCCCGAAGCCTAACAGAGATGAAGATAGGCTGGGTCCAGACACCGCACCCGCGGAGAGCCACGGACCGAAGCCAGGGAGCCTTTCGTCTGCACATGGAACTGAAACTCTTGACAGGTGCTGCTGAATCTGCACTGGTATAGCAGGGCACTTAATTCCAGGGACGATATGGATGAAAAGACAACCCTACAGCTGCCAAATTCCTTTGATTAAAACATGTATGAGCTGGTTAATAGGCATGAGTGTGGTACTTCTCAGGCAAGATATATTAAGAATACCGGGGACTGTAGGCCTATGGCAATAATAAACACGTATTTTATGAAATGAGTATTCTGTGCTGGGACTTGCTCATTGCACTCTGCATGTTATCTCACTCACTCCTTACAACCACATCCGCATGAAGAAGCAGATTACTTTTTGGATTTTTTTGTAGAGATGGGGTGGTCTCGAACTCTTGGGTCCGAGTGATTGTCCTGCCTCAGCCTCCCAAAATGCTGGGATTATAGGCAAGAGCCACTCCGATGGAAACAGGCTGCTGCTTCAGTTGCCCGAAGTCTTGCAGCGTGGGATGTGAGCAGAGGCATTTGATTCCAGGGCCTAAGTCCTTAACGCAGCTCTGCAACATTTACCCTGATACTCCCCTTCCTTCCCCAGCCCCCCATCATCAGGCATTAAGACTACTGCCCAGGAGCAGGCGTGGTGACAGTTGTGTCTAATCCCAGCCACTGCAGAGGAAGGAGGATCGCATGAGCCTGAGATGAGACCAGCCTGGGCAGCATAGCGAGAACCTGTCTCAAAAAAAAAAAAGACTGCTGCCTGCCATGGAACGAGCTACCTGGACTCATCCCTCATTTTAGAGGGTCAGGCATAAGAAACTAAGACTATGGTCCAGCTAGTTAGTGGACCCATGATTAAGAAATCCATTGTATATAGAAATGTCCTGTCATTTGAAGCTCCTTGCTAAATTTCTTATTTATTTATTTATTTATTTATTTATTTATTTATTTATTTATTTATTTATTTCGAGACAGGGCCTCACTCTTGCCCAGGCTGGAGTGCAGTGGCATGATACTAGCTGTCACTGCAACCTCGACCTATTGGCTGCAACCTCGACCTATTGGGCCAAGTGATAGAGCTTCCTCCCTGGGTTTCCCAAGTACCTGGGATTACAGGCCCATGACACTATGCAGCAGCTAATTAAAAACAGGTTTTTTTATTTTTATTTTTGAGACGGAGTCTTACTCTGTCACCAGGCTGGAGTGCAGTGGCGTGATCTCGGCTCACTGCAACCTCCACCTCCCGGGGTTCAAGTGATTCCCCTGCCTCATCTTCCCGAGCAGCTGGGACTACAGATGTGTGCCACCATGCCTGGCTAGTTTTTTGTATTTTAGTAGAAATGGAGTTTCACCATGTTGTTCAGGATGGTCTTGATCTTCTGACCTTGTGATCTGCCTGCCTCGGCCTCCCAAAGTGCTGGGATTACAGGTGTGAGCCACCGCGCCCAGCCACAATTTTGTTTTGTTTTGTTTTGTTTTGTTTTGTTTTGTGTTTTTTGGTTGAAATGGCATTGCACTTTGTTGCCCAGGCTGGTCCTGAACTCCTGGTCTCAAGCAGTTCTCCTGCTTCCGCCTCCCAAAGTACTGGGATTACTGGTGTGAGCCACCACACCCGGATCTGATCATTTCTAATTAGACAACACAGATAATCATGCAATCTAGAAGCTTGAAGCCATCGGAAAAATTGAGGCTGGTAACCAGACACTAGCTGAGCATGGTGTGTTCCCTGCTCTCTGGGGCAGGATGGGAGGGCTTGAGACCCACAGTTCTTCTAAGGAGGGAGAACATCTGGCTCCCTAATCTGGGAGAATGACTTTTTTTTTTCTTTTTTCCCCCAAGACCGTCTTGCTGTGTCTCCCAGGCTGGAGTGCAGTGGCGCGATCTCGGCTCACTGCAACCTCCGCCTCCTGGGTTCAAGCAATTCTCCTGCCTCAGCCTCCTGAGTAGCTGGGATTACAGGCGCATGCCACCACACCCAGCTAATTTTTGTATTTTTAGTAGAGACGGGGTTTCACCATGTTGGCCAGGCTGGTCTCAACTCCTGACCTCGAGATCTGCCCGCCTCGGCCTCTCAAAGTGCTGGGATTACAGGTGTGAGCCCCCGCGCCCAGTCAGGAGAAGGACTTAGGGACAAGGTGCAGAAATGGCTGGAGTTTCCCACCACCTCTCAGGAACAGGAGTAGAAGAAAGTAGGGAGAAAATCTCCAGGCGCTATTATATATTTCAAACATGACTTGTCTGCACAATAACCAAGCACTGAGACAGCAGGCATCAGAGTGCCATGAAGTACAACACAACTCCCACTTCCATGCTTACAGAGCTTTGTGAGAGCTGTGCCTGTCGAGGCAGGGGACGTATACTGTGGAGTCCAGGAATGACACGATGTTAGCTGGCAGACATCCTCTGATCCCAACAGACTGGGAAGTGGGGTGGGTGAGTGGAAGGGGCTTTCTCAAGATCACACAGCGAGGGGGTGACAGACCAAGGGGCTAGAAGTTGGGTCCCCTGGATCTGGGCCACCTGTTCTCTATACTTCATCACACTGACTTCCACATTATTTGGATAGGCAGATCGGTCTCAGGAAGCCAGAGGTTGTCATGACAGCAAGGGCAAGGCATCATGGGAAGTTTGGGAGAGGTCACTGGGGAATGTCACTAGCAGTTCATTCTTTTTTCCCAACCAGGTACTATTATATATTTCAAACATCACAGTGGCTGGAAGCAGTAGGGCAGGAACCGACAGGTGTCATCACTTACACCTGGTTCTTTGGGGACCTTGACATCAAGACTGACAGGTCAGATCTTTGGTCTCAGGGAGAGGAGTGCCAGCTCACCCAGAAGGCAGAACAGCTAACAGCCGTGCCCAGGAGAGGCAGCAGTGGGAGTCGTGAAGGAGAACCTGGGTCCTGTCCCGGCGTCCCAGCCCAGCTACCCAAGTAGAAGGTGAGGCAGCAACTTCTATGGCTGAATCGTGGGCAGTGGGTGCTCTGTCATATTGTCAGGTTTCTTCCCCCAACTCCACGATGTGAAGACTGAGGTGGTCCCTCCAAGCCCCACTCAGCAAGGAGGACAGGGCTGGTGGGTCCTCCAGGGTTAGATGGGGAAAAACACGTGTTTCATTCTTGAAGGGGAAGCCGCACTTCTCCACCGCAGGCCTGGTGGTGCCAGGGGTCACCACAAAGAGGCGGCAGAGCCGTGGCCCACCAGCCACTTGGCAGGCTGGTTGTCTGGTAAAGCTTTTCAGGGCTTGGCACAGGACCCAGTCCTCAGTCCCACCCATGTCCACCACCTCCACTGGTGCCCCCAGGCCTGGGAGGTGGAGGAGGTGCCGGGGGGGCATGTAGGTGTGAGTGAAGAGGAGTGTGTAGTGGGTGGGTGCAGTTGGGAGCACAGGGGCATGGACCACCTGCTCCAGGTACTCCAGGCCAGGCACCAGGCCCCCCTGATGCAGGCAGCCAAAGAAGAAGGCACCGAGGGCATTGGAGAGCACCACGGTGCCCTTCCAAGGCACAGGTTGGGTCTGTGGACTACAAAGCAGGACTAGGGGGACCAGGAGGGGAATCAGGAACCGAGCCTCCTGGTGGCTAAAGGCAGACAGCAGGGCCAGGGGCATGAAGTAGAGGAGAAGGAGATAGGACCTGGGGCTGGACAGCAGGCTCCGGGCACCCAGTGCCCTCAGGAGGCCCATTTGTAAAGAGGCCTGGAGGCCAGCTTGCAGCTGTTGCCATGCGGCCTGCAGGGCCTGGGCATGCAGCACCCCAAAGAGCAGGAAGCCGTTGACTGCTAGGTGAGTGAGCCGCACATGCGTGCCATGCCTCGCCAGGTTTTGGGGATTCAGGTTGTAGTGCAAGAAGTTGACAGGTGTAAGGACAAGGGTCCTGGATGTAGCGTGGCTGGAGAAATACCAGCTGTCCATGGCCACAAACACCGCTGCTGTGAGGGCCGCCCCAGGGAGCAGCACCAGGGCCTCCCGGGTCAGGGACTTCAAGCCAGGGTTTGTGGCTCCACGAGTGCCCCAGAGGTAGAGAGGGACCACAGCAAAGGCCAGAAAGGTGGGCCGGTTGAAGAAGCCAGCAGTCACAATGCCTCCAAGAAGCCAGCTGTGCCACCATGGACCTGGCACAGGCTCCTTGCGTGTAGGGCCCCACATTACATGGGGGGATACCAGCACCAGCAGCCACGCGAAGAGGAGTCCCTCAATGGTGTTGGAGAAGGTCCTTGTGTAGAAGACCAGGGTGACATAGGAACCAGAGAGCAGGGCCAGGGCATTCCAGCGATCCGCCCCCAACAGTGGGGCCAGGTGGTACACCACCCCGTCCAGAGCGAAGGAAAGGGCAGCAAGGAGGAGCCGCGGCCCCACCAGCAGTGCATAGCTACTCACCAGGCCAGGCCACGGCCCCAGCTCTCCCCAGAGCCTGAGCAGCCAGAAGGTAGAGCCGGACGTCAGCAGGGGGAAGACCACTGTGCGGCAGGGGCTGCTGGGGTAAAACTCCCAGGGCCGGGTGGCCTGCACGCCCAGGATGTCCTCTGCAGAGAAGGAGAGGCAGAGCTGAGCCAGTACCAAGCTCAGGGATGTAGTGGACAAAATTCTAGGATGGCACCCACATTTCCACCCCTTGGTGTGTGTGTGCATAATCCCTGGGACTATGCCCAGGACGGATTTTTCCCTCCCTCCCTGCCTGCCTTCCCTCTCTCCCTCCTTCCTTCCCTTCCCTTTCTTTCCTTCCCTTCCCTTCTTTCCCTTCCCATTCCTTCCTTTCCTGTCCTTCCCTTCCTTCCCTTCCTCTCCTTCCTTCCCTTCCTCCCCTTCCCGTTCCTTCCTTTCCCTTCCTTCCCTTCCTCCCTTCCTCCCTTCCTTGCTGGGTCTCTGTCACCCAGGCTGGAGTGCAGTGGCGAGATCATTGCTCTTGCTATGTTACTGAGGCTGATCTCAGACTCCTGACTTCAAGCCATTCTTCCACCTCAGCCTCTTAACGTGCTGGGATTACAGGTTTGAGCCACTGCACCTGACCCCCAGGATGGAATGTACTCCTGTGATTAGGTTACGTCATACAGGAGCACTGACTGTAAAATAGGGAGACTATGCGGTGGGCCGGACCTAATCACGACAATCTTTTAATAACAGAGTTTTCACCAGCTGGATGCAGAGGGAGCAGTCAGATTCAAAGCATGAGAAGGATTTGACATGCCACTGCTGGCTTAAAGATGGAAGAGGCCATTGGCTAGGAACGTGGGTAGCCTCTGAAAGCTAAGAGCAAGGAAACCGCACCATAGGTTCCACAGCAGAAATGAACTAGATTCTGCTAGAATTAGAGAGCTTCCAGACAGGAACTCAGCCCAATCCACACGCTGATGTCCACCTTGTGAGCAGAGAGCCCAGGCCGCACTTCTGATCGTGAACTCACGAATGGGTGCAGTTTTAAGCTGCTGGGATTTTGATGATTTGTCACGCAGCAGCAGAAACAAGTGCAGGGGAGCTCAGAGGGCAGAGGGCAGGAGGTACCTCCCTGGGAGATGAGGCGGCTGTGTGTCCTGGGAAGAGTGTGTGGGAGGCGGGCAGGTGGGGGGAGGCCTAACCTCTACTCAGGGTTCCAAGACCTCAAAAATCAGAGTCAGAGCCTCATCTCTGATGATTGTTATCAGGAGATGGGGGGAGACAAGAGGGGGAGGGGGTGAGCCATTGGGGTTATGTCAGAGGTGATTTATGTTTAGTTTTATGATACTTAATTTTTTTTTTTTTTTTTTTAGAGTCTCAGTCGCCCAGGCTGGAGTGCAGTGGCGCTATCTCGGCTCACTGCAACCTCCACCTCTTGGGTTTAAGTGATTCTCCTTCCTCAGCCTCCTGAGTAGCTGGAATTACAGGCGCCTGCCACTGCACCCGGATGATTTTTGTATTTTCATTAGAGATGGGGTTTTACCATGTTGGCCAGGCTGGTCTCGAACCCCTGACCTCAAATGGTCCACCCGCCTCAGCCTCCTAAAGTGCTGGGATTACAGGCCTGAGCCACTGTGCCCTGCCTATGATACTTAAATTTTTTATAAGAAGAATATATCCAAGTAGTACTTACATAATTTAAGAAATACTTGCTGCCTGGTCTGTAACCTGTGGCCCACCGTCCCAGAGCTCTGAGGGGTGGCGGTGAGGGAGCAGCTCCAGACCAGAGTTCTGAGGGGTGGG
The DNA here is from genome assembly GCF_001698545.2 of Rhinopithecus bieti. NCBI lineage: Eukaryota > Metazoa > Chordata > Mammalia > Primates > Cercopithecidae > Rhinopithecus > Rhinopithecus bieti. Next base: position 773,501 of record NW_016810508.1, read on the forward strand.
GGTGAGGGAGCAGCTCCAGACCAGAGTTCTGAGGGGTGGGGGTGAGGGAGCAGCTCCAGACCAGAGTTCTGAGAGGTGGGGGTGAGGGAGCAGCTCCACTCCAAGCCTCATTGTTCACAGCGTCTCCTGCTTGATCACCTGCTGGCTGTTTCGAGCTGATTATACAGCCTGGGGATCATTCGGGCTCTTTGGTTCTGCTACTTATTTCTCCAGCCTTTCAGCTGTTTTATCTGTCTATGTTAGATGATGAAAGGGAAGCAAAATCCAGGATCAAATCTATCTGGGTGTTTTCTGGTTAAAAAAAAAAACATGTGAGGGAATGAAGATAAGCCTTTTAACTAAAAAACAAATTCACTTGTTGAGCCCTGTGGCAAAGAAAGCTGGTGCCTCCAAAATATCTATTCCCTTCTCCTTCCTTAGACTCTTTTTTTTTTTTTTTTTTTTTTTTTTTTTTTTGAGACAGAGTCTCACTCTGTCACCCAGGCTGGAGTGCAGTGGCACAATCTCAGCTCACTGCAAGCTCCGCCTGCTGAGTTCAAGCGATTCTCCTGCCTCAGCCTCCCAAGTAGCTGGGATTACAGGCACCTGCCACCATGCCCAGCTAATTTTTTGTTTTTTTAATAGAGATGGGGTTTTATCATGTTGGCCAGACTGGTCTCAAACTCCTGACCTCAGGTGATTCCCCTGCCTTGGCCTCCCACAGTGCTGGGATTACCGGCGAGAGCCTCTACATCTGAACCCTTTGGCTCTTTAGCTGGGCACTTGGTCAGATAGAAAGACTATAAATTTTAGCTTCCTTAGCAGCTACGTGTGGTCTCATGATACATTCTGCCCAGTGTGACAGAAATGGGTAAACAGCATGCGACCTTCAAAATATGACCTTAAAGAAAGAAGTAATGCCTTCTCCTTTGTTGGCTGGAAAGACTGCGTGTGGACTTGATGGCTGGAGCTCAAGCAGCTGTCTTGAACCATGAGGATGAAGCCACATGCCCATCACATCTGAAAAGCCTCAAGGCCTTTGGGTGAGATGGCACGGGCAAGGCAACTATCCTCAACTATACCACCTAACAGGCAACTGAGTGTCCCAGGTCTGGGTTCTCTCACCTCTCACTTGAATCTACAGAAGTTTCATCATCTCAGATCACAGCCCTATTGAAGCTCTTGCCAAACACAGGGGAAGCCCAGCTGTCAAAGTGTTCCGCTGGGAAGCCCAACACAGCTCTCATTCCCACCAACGACACAGCTCTGTTTCTCACCAAACACAGCTCTCATTCCCACCAACACAGCTCTCATTCTCT
>NW_016810508.1:778538-786889 GCF_001698545.2 Rhinopithecus bieti
CACCAACACAGCTCTCATTCTCACCAACGACACAGCTCTCATTCTCACCGACACAGCTCTCATTCCCACCGACGACACAGCTCTCATTCTCACCAACACAGCTCTCATTCTCACCAACACAGCTCTCATTTTCACCAATGACACAGCTCTCATTCCCACCAACAATACAGCTCTCATTCCCACCAACACAGCTCTCATTCTCACCGACGACACAGCTCTCATTCCCACCGACGACACAGCTCTCATTCCCACCGACGACACAGCTCTCATTCTCACCGACGACACAGCTCTCATTCTCTCTCATTCTCGGTAACCTGTATGGTTTGTCCAAGCAGGCGTACGTTAAAGAGTCTGGTGGTTTCTTAGCATCACCCAGATGGTCAGTGTCACCACTTGGGAAGGAGATATGAAGTCCCCACGTCCAAGTTCTTACCCTAGAGAGACAGGCTGCTGCTCTGCTTGTGGATTTACTACTCATCTGCACAGACATGCTACTCCCTCCCCACAAAGTCTCCCGTCAGCTTCTCAACCAGACTCTGCTGCAACTTGTCTCAGCCACACATGTGGAGTTTTACCTGCCATCACCTCAGGTGACTGGAAGAACTCATCTGGGTGCACATAGCCCGTCTGCGGAAGGAGACACCACAGCACTCGAAGCAGGCCGAGGCCACCCCAAAGCACCCTGACTGCCATCTTCAGATCCAGTTGTTGCCAACACACCGGGCCCAAAACCTGGAATGATGTCCCAGCTGCTACAGATGCCACGCTGGATCCACAGATCTGCATCTGTTGAGGAAAGCACTTGTTGGTTATCACGATGCAAATTATAATATATCCAACTGTCTGAACAAACTCAAAATGGATCTGTCATTTAATAAAAATGACAATAATAATAATAGCTACTTTATATTAAATGCCCACTGACTGCCAGGCACTTGACATGCATATTTCATTGAATCCTTTCCACAGCCTGGGGCAGCAGGTCTTGGTATCCCTGTTTTACAGATGGGAACGGAGGCCTCTGGTGAGTAACTCGGTTACTTGCTGACCATATTTGCTAAGGAGTCTGATGGTTAATTTTATGTGTCCACTTGACAGGGCTAAGAGATACCCAGATAGCCGCTAGAACATTATTTCTAGCAGTGTCTAGAAGGGTATTTCAGGAAGAGATTAGCCTTTGTTTGTTTTTTTGGTTTGTTTGTTTGTTTTGAGATGAAGTCTTGCTCTGTCACCCAGGCTGGAGTGCAGTGGCTCACTGCAACCTCCACCTCCTGGGTTCAAGTGATTCTCTGCCTCAGCCTCCTGAGGACCTGGGATTATAGGCACGCGCCACCACGCCCAGCTAATTTTTGTATTTTTAGTAGAGATGGGGTTTCACCATGTTGGTCAGGCTGATCTCGAACTCCTGACTTCATGAACCACCCACTTTGGCCTCCCGAAGTCCTGGGATTACAGGCGTGAGCCACCGCGCCCGGCTGAGATTAACCTTTGAATTGACAGACTAAGTGAAGATCAGCTGCACCAGCGTGGGTGGGCATGATCCAACCCATTGAGGGTCTGAATAAAACAAAAACATGGAGGAAGGGTGAATGTGCACTCTCTTCAGCTGGGAGCCTGGCAGTCTTCTCCTGCCCTCAGACAGCAGTGAGGAAGGGCGAATGTGCACTCTCTTCGGCTGGGAGCCTGGCAGTCTTCTCCTGCCCTCAGACAGCAGTGAGGAAGGGCGAATGTGCACTCTCTTCGGCTGGGAGCCTGGCAGTCTTCTCCTGCCCTCAGACAGCAGTGAGGAAGGGCGAATGTGCACTCTCTTCGGCTGGGAGCCTGGCAGTCTTCTCCTGCCCTCAGACAGCAGTGCTCCTGGTTCTTGGGCCTTCAGACCCTGTGTCTCACACCAGTGCCCCACAACCCACCTCCCCGAATCAGGTTCTCAGGCAGTCAGACTAGGACTGGGAGTTACACTGCAGGCTCCTCTGTTTCTAAGGCTCCCGACCCAGACTGAATTAAATCACCAGCTTTCCTGGTTCTCCAGCTTGCAGGTGTCAGATTGTGGGACTTCACTAGCCCCCATAATTGCATGACCCAATTTTCATAGTAAATGATACAGCCAATTCCCTATTATTTCTGTTTCTCTGGAGAACCCTGACTTATACAGGGTCTAATTATGACATTTGCTCAATGTGACATTTGCAAGAAGGATTAGGGTACCCAACAAATCTGGGTCTTGCCGTCCCATCCTGATCACCAGCTCCTATCCACTTTCCTGACAGGGGACAGAAGTAGTAGCTCTGTTGGTCAGTTTTGCAGTGTTGTAGGAGTCCATTCCTGGGGGCTGGATTCAGTCCTAACAGCTTGATCCACTCCAGGGCACTTCCAAAAGGGTTTTGTAAGGCAGCTAATTCCCTAAATATTCCGAACTCCTTTTGCATACAACATTTAGTTGTTTGCAACCCACACAGCAAACACAAACAATGCAAGCTGGCTTCAACATTCATCACTGTTGCCAGGCGTGGTGTGCACGCGCCTGTAGTCCGGCTGCTTGGGAGGCAGCAGCAGGAGGATCTCGCTGTGACCCCAGGAGTTGAAGGTCGGCCCTGGCAACACAGTGGACGCTCCCCAGCTCTTAAAGAAAAGCAGGAAACCCCATTCATGCCATGTCACATAAAAAAACAGCCAGGCTTAGTACTGGCCAGGGTCCGCTTGGCGGCTTCTCAGGTCAGCCTTGATGGCGCCTTTCTCTTCGTTGTGGAATAAATGCTCAGTTCCAGCCATCCCATCCAGGACAGTGCCAACACTGGAAGTGCGTATTTTTGAGGCTGTGCTCTTTTAAAACAGGTTTATTGAAATATAATTAATATACCACACAACTCATTTAAAGTTGTACAATTCAGTGGTTTTGGTATATTCGTAGGCAGGTGCAACCATCACCACAGTCAATTTTAGAAATTTTCATCACTCAAGAAAAACCCCATATCCTTTAATTCTGTCAATTTTAGTTCATTTGTGAAGCTATATTATTATATTTGTAGAAGTTTATAATTGTTATGCCTTATTGGAAAATTGAATATCTTATCATTATATAGTTATCTTTTAATCTCTAGTTCTGTTTTGTCTTAAAATGTATTTTGCCTGATATTAATTTGTTATACACACTTTTTGGAAATTTAGTATTTACCTGGTACATAATTTTCCACCCTTTTCGTTTCTTTCTATTATTATTTTTTTTTCCAGATAGTCTTGCTCTGTTGCCCAGGCTGGAGTGCAGTGGTGTGATCTTGGCTCACTGCAACCTCTGCCTCCCAGGTTCAAGCAATTCTCCTGCCTCAGCCTCCCAAGTAGCTGGGACTACAGGCACCTGCCACCATGGCTGCCTAATTTTTGTATTTTTAGGAGAGACAGGGTTTTGCCATGTTGGCCGTGCTGGTCTCGAACTCCTGACCTCAGATGATCTGCCCACCTCGGCCTCCCAAAATGCTAGAATTGCAGATGTGAACCACTGCACCTGGCCAATTTAGTGTTATTATTGATACATTTATTTCTACCATCTTATTTTGTGTTTACTTTTCTTGTTTTTTTTAATGGTTTTTTTTGGTCCTTTCTTGCCTTCTTTTGGAATAATTTTTCTTCTCTTTTCCCTCTAACAGTTTGGAAGTTACATATACTCAGTTTCCAATATGCTATAAAATGCCATATATTATTTAATATTTTAGTAGTTAGCATACTATGTTATGTGTCTTCACTATGATGATTCTGGGTGCACATTTCTTTTTATGTATTATAGTCGAAAATTTTTTGGCTTCTCAAACCTGTGGATTAGGACCCTTTGTCATTTATAGAAAGTAGTCCATTAGACTGTATGCTGCTGATAAAGACATACCCGAAACTGGGCAATTTATAAAGAAAAAGAGGTTTAATAGACTCACAGTTCCACGTGGCTGGGGAGGCCTCACAATCATGGTGGAAGGCAAAGGCACATCTTACATGGCAGCAGGCAAAAAGCAAATGAGAAGCAAACGAATGAGAAGCAAGCAAAGGGGGTTTCTCCTTATAAAACCATCAGATCTTGTGAGATGTATTCACTATCATGAGAACAGTAGGAGGGAAACCACCACCATAATTCAGTCAACCTCCACCAGGTCCCTCCCACAACACATGGGAATTATGGGAGCTGTAATTCAAGATGAGATTTGAGTGAAGACACAGCCAAACCATATCATAGACCTTCTCAGTCTATCTTCCATGTCTCTTTAAGTTCTATTTCATATTTTCCATATCTTTAGCTCTCTTGGCTATATGTCGGGTAAGTTCTGTTCTATCTTCCATGTCTCTAATCATTTCAGCTGTATCTAGATATTAAACCTGTCTCTTGAGTTTTAAATTTCAGTTGTTATATTTTTCATTTCTACAAGTTGTTTGTTTTTTTCCACATCTGCTTGCTCTTTTGTGATATTTTCAAGACTCTTTTATTTATTAAATGATATCAAACATACTTGTTGGATATACTAGGTTTGATAACTCCAGCATCTAAAGTCTGGGTCTGAATCTGCTGTCTTGTTTCTGCTGGATCTCACTCATAGTGCCCTGTTTATTTGTATATTTAGTGAATTATTTTATTTAGGGGCTGCTCATTTTCTTTGGAATATTACTATGAGAATTCTTTGAGGTCAGGGATGAAGGCAAATTTCTGAGTTCCCCTTGAAAGGATTTACACTTGCTTCTCTCAGGTAACTGTGGGCATTACAAGCCTAGGACCATTTCTAATCAAATTTTTGGCTCCAGGTTTGTGTGTGTGTGTGTGTGTGTGTGTGTGTGTTTGCTTATCTTTTAGGAAGGGGGATAGTGCCTGGTCATGTAAATTCATGAGGGCAGGCTCACGATTACAAATTCTGAAAGGAGATACCCCACCCCCAGCTCAATTTGATTAGCATCAGGATCCAACAAGGGCAGTTTTCCTTTCAGTCCCGTAGGGATGGAATAATTTTTTTCTTTCATTTTTTTTTTTCCAAGACAGAGTCTTGCTCTGTCACCAGGCTAGAGTGCAGTGGCATGATCTTGGCTCACTGCAACCTCTGCCTCCCGGGTTCAAGCAATTCTCCTGCCTCAGCCTCCCGAGTAGCTGGGATTACAGGCGCCCACCACCATGCCCGGCTAATTTTGTGTCTTTAGTAGAGACAGGGTTTCACCATGTTGGCCAGGCTGGTCTTGAACTCCTGAGCCACCTCGAACTCCTGAGGCATGAGCCACTGTGCCTGGCCAAATTTATTTCTTAGGCCACCCTTATGTTGGAACATGGCCCTCTAGAGTCACAGTTTGAGGGGAGTCTCCTGTTAGGCTTCCCTCTTGGTGGGCAGTAGGCTTTATCTTCCGTCCTGCTAGTCCCGAGAAGCAGGACCAAGTTCTGAAAACCTAATTTGCATAACACAACTTTGAGGGTATCTACCAAAATAGTTTTTTGTTTCCCAGCCTTTACAGTACAGTAAAACACCCTAAAAGGAGATAGGAATAGTGGAAGGGGTCCCTGTTGTCAAATGGCAAGCAATGTAGGGGCCTGAAGTGGCCAGTGGTTTCATAATGAGGAAGCCAAGGAAGCTCTCAAATTCACAGTTTTGTATGTGTCCTCAAGTCCCAATCTGGCTCCTGCGCTTTGCATACCTCTCTGAGTCCCTGTTGTCATGCCCAAGTATTACTTACGTTTTATTAGGCTTACCTACTATTTTATCCAGCATTTTAGTTATTTTCAGCACTTTATTCTTTTTATAATTCAAGGACAACTTTCCACTTGTGTCTTGTTTAACAACCTTTATTATTTTTTTTCTAGTCATAAACATAATACAAGATTGTTGTAGAAAAGTAAAAAGTGCAATAAGCCAAAAGGGAAAACAGAAATTGCATGCAGTTCCTATCACTCAAGAAAACACGGTTAGCCGGGCACGGTGGCTCACGTCTGTAATCCCAGCACTGTGGGAGGCCGAGGCCAGCGGATCACCTGAGGTCAGGAGTTTGAGACCAGCCTGGCCAACATGGTGAAACCCCATCTCTACTAAAAATACAAAAATTAGCTGGGCGTGGTGGCGGCGCCTGTAATCCCAGCTACTCAGCAGGCTGAGGCAGGAGAATCGCTTGAACCCGGGAGGCGGAGTTTGCAGTGAGCCAAGATCACGCCAGTGCACTCCAGCCTGAGGGACAAGAGTGAGACTTCATCAAAAAGAAAAAACAAAAAACAAAAAAAAAAACCACGTTAACATTTTGATATATGATTTTCTTGGAAAATTAGGATTATATTTGTTTATTCTTACATATCTACACTTTGGCATAATGTTGGCATAAGAAATAGTCATGTTGAGAGTTAAGACAAGGATTGAGAAAAGCTAAATTAGTTTAAGCCGTGTCAAGTTATTCTCAAGGAAGTCCTATATTTAAGGGACAGCCTCGGTCAGTGGATCTTTCTGGTCATGATCTGGGGAAGGGGGCAGGAAACATAAGGGGACTGTGTTGCAATCACAGCAGTGCTTTTTTTAGCACATGTCTCAAAACTACTTTGGGGGAACTTGTATATCTCCACAACTGCTGAAGGCGTCAGCTGAGGGTGAGTGGGGATGGAGGATGCTATGCCTAGGTCTCTGAGCTGGGCTCCAGAAGAACTGATGGCAGGCTGTTCCTCAGCGTATGGGAGGGTAGGAAAGTTGGCCTCATGACTTCCGCTATGGAGCAAGCCAGTCTCATGGGCATGTGGCCTTCGATAGCATGGCTCTGCTGTCCTCTGTCTCACCCTCTCCCACACTTATTTTGCCCACCAGTTACTACACACCCTGTCCAAGCCTGTGCCATTGCCTGGAGCTGCTCCATATCAGTAGTGTAGCTTTGCAACACTGAAATTGAGTTTTGTCTCTATAAGGGATGTCTGACAATTCAGGGAGTATTTTCAATGTATCGATTATATATTTGTAAATGGAAGGGGATCATACAATGTTTGCTTTAAAATTTGGTTTGTCACTTAGCAAAATATGACCATCTTTCCACATATCATGAGCATCCCCTCCCACCAGCTGCAAGTTCTCCTTCCATCATGCATCTACTCCCTCCCTCTATTCTCTTTGGTTGACACCTTCCTTTCCATCAATAAACAGGTTTCTCTCTCTACCATTCTTAGAAAAACAACCAACCAAAACTCCCCTGAAACTGTGTTCCCCTCTTTCTACTGCCTTTCTCTCCTCCTCCCTTCACAGGGATCCTCAAACCATCTGCATTCACTAAATGCACTCCTCGCTTTTTAATTTCAATTTTTTTTAGAGAGGGGGCTCTTGCCTCCTTGGCTTCCTCGTTATCAAAACCATTGGCCACTTCAGGCCCCCACACTGCCTGCCATTTGACAGCAGGGATCCTTTCCACTATTCCTAGCTCCTTCTAGGGTGTCTTACTGTACTTTGAAGGATAGGAAACAAAAAGCTACGTTTTGTAGATACTCTTGAAGTTGGGTTATGCAAATTCGGTTTTCAGAATTTAGAAAGCAGATGTGAGACAGGCCATATTTTTTGCAGTTTTTTTTGTTTTGTTTTCCCCTGGGAAACAAGATCGTTGAAGACATGGGGTGTTCCTGCATCAGCTTTCCACTATCCAGTCCCTGCTTTGTGGGAATGGAGGACACAACTACAGTTATGGTGGCCACAGTGCTCGGTTATGGAACCCAGCTAAGTTCTACAGGTGGCTTTGCAGTAGCCTGACTGTTACAGGAGTGGTCGCTCCTCTGTGGAGTTACTTCTGGGTGTTCAGAGAGTTTTTCCTGGAGGCACAAATAGGGATCATTTTTCAGTGTACTAAATAATTTTTACTGCCTATTTTGCCGTATCAAATTCCTTTTCTGCTGGCTTCTATTTCTTGTACTGAACCTTCACCATTTGGTATCAGAAGTGGCTGCGGCCAATAGGCCCTTAAGGATGACAATATTCATTTGCTAAAAGAAAACAACGGCTGGGTGTGGTGGCTCACGCTTTTAATCCCGGCATTTTGGGAGGCCGACGGGGTTGGATCACCTGAGGTCAAGCGTTTGAGACCAGCCTGGCCAACAGGGTGAAACCCTGTCTCTACTAAAAATACAAAAAATAGCCAGGCGTAGGGGCGGGTGCCTGTAACCCCAGCTACTCAGGAGGCTGAGGCAGAATTGTTTGAACCTGGGAAACAGAGGTTGCAGTGAGCTGAGATGGCGCCACTGCACTCCATCCTGGGTGATAGAGCACGAGTCTCTCAAAAAAAAAAAGGAAAAGAAAGAAGAAAGAAAAGAAAGAAAGAAAGAAAGAAAGAGCAAGAAAGAAAGAAAAAAAGAAAGAAAGAAACAAAGAAAGAAAGAAAGAAAGAAA
>NW_016810508.1:787700-795696 GCF_001698545.2 Rhinopithecus bieti
TGCAAGCTGGCTTCAACAATTCATCATGTTGCCAGGCGTGGTGGTGCACCCCTGTAGTCCCGGCTGCTTGGGAGGCAGAGGCAGGAGGATTGCTTGACCCCAGGAGTTGAAGGTCAGCCTGGCAACACAGTGAGACCCCCATCTCTTAAAAGAAAAAGCAGGAAACAATTCATCATGTCACATAAAAAAACAGCCAGGCTTGGTACTGCCAGGGTCCCTTGCCGCTTCTCAGGTCAGCCTTGATGCTGCCTTTCTCTTCGTGTGGACATAATCCTCAGTTCCAGCCATCCCATCCAGACATGCCAACACTGAGAAGTGTCTGTATTTTTGAGGCTGTCTCTTTTTAAAACAGGTTTATTGAAATATAATTAATATACCATACAACTCATTTAAAGTGTACAATTCAGTGGTTTTTGGTATATTCGTAGGCAGGTGCAACCATCACCAGTCAATTTTAGAAATTTTCATCACTCAAGAAGAACCCCATATCCTCTATTTATCACCTCCTATCCTCGTCCACCACCCCAGACTCTGGAAACCACTAATCTACTTTCTGTCTCTATAGAGTTCCCTATCTGAACTTCCATATGAATGAAATCATAAGCTCTGTGTGGGGAAAAGAAAGAGAGATCAGACTGTTACTGTGTCTACGTAGAAAAAGGAAGACATAAGAAACTGCATTTTGATCTGTACTAAGAAAAATTATTCAGCTTTGAAATGCTGTTAATCTGTAACCGTAACCCCAACCCTGTGCTCACAGAAACATGTGCTGTATTGACTCAAGGTTTAATGGATTTAGGGCCATGCAGGACGTGCTTTGTTAAAAATGTGTCTGCAGGCAGCATGCTTGGTAAAAGTCATCACCATTCTCCATTCTCGATTAACCAGGGACACAATGCACTGCGGAAAGCCACAGGGACCTCTGCCCAAGAAAGCCTGGGTATTGTCCAGGTTTCCCCCGACTGAGACAGCCTGAGATATGGCCTTGTGGGAAGGGAAAGACTTTACGGTCCCCCAGCCCGACATCCATAAAGGGTCTTATCCCTGTCATGCAGACAAATGAACAGGCTTTTTGCAAAAGGTAATGCAACTAATAAGTTGGTGAAGCTGGAAGTTGGACCCAGTCTGCTTGACTCCAGTGCCCTGCTCTACTGCCTGTTAGGTTTCTGTACCTACTCCAAACACAGGGCAGCCCAACAGAACTCATCACCTTCCCTGGAACAAGTCCTGTCCCCATGCTCCCTGCAGCAATGAGGGAACTACCATGTATTAGTGTCCCAAACCCCTGGTACCAATTTACTGCGTTAATCCATTCTCATTGCTCTAAAGATCCGCCCAAGACTGGGTGATTTCTAAATAAAGAGGTTTAATTGACTCCCATTCTACATTGGTGGGGAGGTTTCAGGAAACTGACAATCATAGTGGAGACGAAGCAGGCACCTTCTTCACAAGGTGGCAGGAGTGAGTGTGAGTGGAGGAAACGACGGATGCTTATGTAACCATCAGATCTCATGAGAATTCCCTCACTATCATGAGAACAGCATGGGGGAAACCGCCCCATGATCTGATCCCCTCCCACCAGGTCTCTCCCACAGCACTTGGGGATTACACTTCAAGATGAGATTGGGGCGGGGACACAAAGCCTAACCAGTCATACCATTTGCCCAATTAAGTCCAGCATCCCATGGACTATCTCCCTCCTCCACTGTCCCTTTGCTATGTAATACAAACGTTGCTTGCTAATTATTCCTTGAACCCAGTTCTTGTTCCTCATTCTCCACTGTCATTATCTGAGTCCAGGTATGCTGTGACTGGTGTGCATGTGCCTGGCATTTCTCAGCCTTAGGGGTGGCTGGCTGTGCAGAATCTTCAGATGGCTGGAGCCCCTGCGTTTGTTGTTCCCATCTGCGAACAGCCCCCTCCTTTGTTAACCAGTGTGTCATACAACAGCAGTCATTTTTGTGTATGAATAATGAGGGAGATGTTAAGAAGCGTGACCTGGAGTAGACTGCACCGCCACCCGCCTCTCCACGTTCCCTCTCACTGCATCCTTCCTCCTGACTGCGGCAGAGAGAGGTTGAATCACTCCCTTGTGAGAAACTACTGGGTGGGGGGCCATCCCCTCACCACCCTCAGGACCAGGTCCACATTCCTTACTGTGGCTGACAAGGCCCTCCACGGCTTCCAGTGTCCCCTTCCCACCTCCACTCATGTGTCTGTGAGTAGCATTTGGTGCTCCAGAAACATCACGCCTTTCTGCAGCCTTCTCCTCTATTCTGTGCTGTTTCTCACCCAGTTTCTTGGCTCACATGGTTTCACTTGCTTAATATGCTAATAACATGGAGGTTAAGACCGGCGGTGGCATCTAATAACCTGGTTCAAGTCCTTGCTCTGTCACTTGTTCATGGTGAAAGCAATCTCCTTGAACCCCAATTTATACCTCAGCTGTAAACCAGTACCTATATCAGGGCTGTTGTGAAGATCAAATGAAGAAAATACGCAGACATAAGTGGTTGCTTTCTTTATCCATTTTGCTTAACTGCCCTAACCCCCAAGAAGCCTTCCCTAACCCTCCTTCTGAAGGACCCTATGCAAAACTCTGCAGGCGCCATGCATTGACAGTTGTCTGATTATTTCTCTGCCCTGCTTGGCTGAGGTCTCCCAGGACCCTTTGGAATCCCTTTGAGATTCATCTCAGGCCCTCGAATCCAGCCTGGGCGGGCCCACTACAGCCTATCTGTCAAGGTCAGAGCAGGAGGTCTTCCGGAGAAGGTGGCAGCATACTGGGGCATCGACCATAACACTAACAAACGCAGAAGCTCTAGGGAACGACACCCGCCCGCTGGAGGCTCTCCAGTCTGAGACCCCACTGGAGGAGCTTTCCATGTGGCTGCCTCTCGCCTTTTATCCCAGGGGCGGAGCCAACGCCAAGCGTGGCAATGACTCACCTTAACCTCATCAGGATGCAGCCTGCTCATTCATCCATTCATTCATCCATCCATTCATTCATTCAGAGGGATCTATCAGGGTGCCGGTCGGGCGGCGCGGGTCCAAATCCTGCATCTCCAGCAGCCTCCTGGGGGTCGGTCCTCGGGAGGGCTCATAAGTGGAAGGCTTTAGAATGAAGGGACAGGGCCGAGTCCTGGACTGTGGGGAAAGAGGAGCGAAGGTTGACAACCACGCCAACAGGGGCATCCCGCGCGCGTGTGGGAGAATGTGTAGGGCAAGCAGCAGGGAGAGACCATCTCGGAGACAGGGGAACAGCCAAGCAGAAACCACTGTGCTGGGCGCGGGGGAGGCCGGGAAAGACAGCAGCACATCTGTGGGGCGGGAGGAGAGGAGGGGAGGGAAGGGAGTAGAAACACTGCTCCTGCCAGCCGTGGGTGATGGGGACACATGTCCAGCTCACTGAGTCCGAGGGCCTGGGCCCGCTTTTGGTGCCCCATGTTTCTCCGGCGCCCAGTTGTGTGTGCAGAACCATGTCTGCTCCAGGGAGAGCAGTGAACGAGCACCGTCCGGAATGGCAGAGCCATCGCGTGTGGCTCATTCCAAGAAAGGTCCCTACCTTCATATATAAACTTCCTAACAAAGCTGCTGGGTCACGGCTTACGGGAGAGGGCGGCGGGCCCAAGGTTCGGCCCCTTTCTCTGAATCTGGCATTTGGAGCAGGCTTTAAGACTTCGGGAAAAGCCAGGCCCCTGTGCAACCACCAAAGGCTGCTTCTCCCACCCTCAGGGCTAGGATCTGGTTCCAGTCCTCCAGTCCTCGGGGTCTACTCCAGGGGTACAAGGTAAGAGTGGCTCTCCTGAGTACATTTGCCTTTCGGTGCTGCATTGCATCCTCACTTTGACCCTGAGGGCTGCAGTAAGCCCTGCAGGGTGCTCCACCTTCAAGCATGGGAAGATCTGATGCTGGCCGCCTTCTTCCTCCGGTTGCCTGAAAGGGCCCGTGTTTCTCCTTTGCTTCACAGAGAACGCAACACACAACATTAAACACACATAAAGACAGTGAAAGAGAGCAAGGCATCTTCATCAAGGAGGGCGCACCATTTAACAATCCGCAACCTTGCAGTGCGCCTCTGCAAAGTGGGGACTCCGCTCTGTAGCAGGAGATGGGGGTGTTAAGGATTTTGAAAGTGGTTCCCAGTTTTCCGAGGCAAAGGTGTCTGGGGCTGACGAATGACTTTTAAGAAGGAATGATGAGAAATGTCCTCATTACAGAATTTTCCCGGCCACACTGTGAGTCCCAGGCAAAGGCCCCATGACCACCAACCGGAGCGCTAGGTGCTCCCTGGCAGGGTCGCCTTTGCCTTGTCCGCGCCCCCACGCCACCCCTGGGCCAGGAGGCCATCCTCTCATCCTGGGAGTGCTGGCCTGACCCGAAGTGCAGCCCCCAAGGCCGGGAGCCGAGATTCTTCTGGGCTTCGGGCTCAGCGCTTTGCAGCGTCGCGTGGTTCCTGTTTCATGCCTGGGGGACTAAGACCCAGTGCGGTTATGGGCCTCCCTGAGAACACCCGCCGCTAGCAGAAGCGGATTCAACCCAGGCCTCAACCTGGGCCCAGACCCATGCTCTGGAGTGGAGTTTACCCACGGCTGCCCTTCCTGGGCAAATGTCACCGCCGCCCCCGTCCCCTCGGTCCGGGGAGGGTCAGTGCTCGGAGCCAGCGGACCCCGGCCTAGGGACAGGTGCCCGCGAGAACGTGGGGGCGGCCCCCAGCTCCCCTGCCCTCCTCCCTAGAGGCTGGGCCTGCTGGTTTCCCGGCTGCGCGCAAGGTGGGAACGGAGCCGACTGTGGTCCGCTCGCCCCCCCCGCACCCGCTGCTCTGGGGCCGCTGGGGCTGCGCACCGACTCACCCGCGCGGCCTCCGGGCTGCGCCTGCAGCGCTGGCGGCGTCCTGCCCGGCGAGGCGAGGGCCGGGGTCCCAGGCGCCCCGAGGGCGCGGGACCGGAGGGCGGAGGGGAGGCCGTGGGAGCGGCCGGGCGCGCCTCAGCCGCGCGGAGACTGGGGCGGCCGGCCGCCGCCCCGGCGGCGGAGGGAGGCAGCGCGGCGGGCCCGTGTACGTCCGCGCTCCCGCCCGGCCTGGCCCCAGCGGTCCGGCGAGCTGGGCACGCTGGGAGTCCTGGGGGTCGCCGCTAGTCCTCGCCGGGCAAACGCCCAGGCGGGGACGGGTCTCGCCCCGCCCGCGCTCCGGGCTCCCTCCCTGGCGGCCGCTCCTCGCGACCCGCGCTGGGAACAGCCTTTCAGCGCCAGGGGCTCTGAACCAAAAACCCAGGCCGCACTTCTCCTGTTCGAAATGGCCATTTCGCGGTTCTCCGTGAGGCGGGGAAGCCTCCCGCCGCCGGGCCCGCTTCCACGCGCCGGACCGGAGGCGCCCCAACGGCCCTGCTTCGTGGCCCGAAACGCCTCACAATGGAGTAACCTCATGACAAGGACTCGGCGCACAGGGAGGCGGGTGGTGGGGTATTCCCAGGCCTGACGGGAGAGTGAGTCGCGGAGGCTGAGAGAACAGCCGCGACCCCTGCAGGACGCCGACCTGGCCCGCGCCCACCGCAACGCCGCTCCGATTGCAGGCCTGAGAGCCGCGTCGCGGGGAGGGGGCCCGGGAGGCGTCGGCGTCGGCGCGCGGGGCAGGGCCGCGGCGGTTCCCTCCTCAGCTGTGCCTGTGGGGCCGGCGGGCTGGTCCGCGTGGGGAGCCTCGTGTAACCCGGGCATCCAGGCACTCGGCGGGCCCCCGAGCCTTCGTGGAGGCGCCCGGGGGGCGGCACAGCGAGGCTGACTGGACCTGACAGGCCACGCGGCGCCGGGGAGCAGGCTCGGGTGACCGGGCGCGGGCGGTGCTGCCCCCCGCGTTCCGCAGGCGGGGACGGGCGACCGGCCGTAGGGGGCTGCAGGGAGGCCACCGCGTGGACCGACAGCCACGGCCCAGGAGCCAGACTCCCTCCTGGGATGGGGCGCCAGGTCCCCGGGAGCTGCGGCGCCACGACGCGCGGGCACCCGTGTCCTACCCGGTGGCCTCGCCGCTGCGGGCTGCGCAGGGGGAAGACCGCACCCCGGAGCCCCTCACCACGCAGGGGGAAGAGCGCGCCCCGCGGCCCCGCAGCGTGAGCTTCCCGCCGGCGCCGCCGGCCCGACGCTGCCCCCTGGCGGGAGAGCGCTGCAGGAGCCCTGGCGAGGCCGAGCCGCAGGGCCAGACCTCCCCGCCGGCCTCCGACCCCGACGCCGCTTCCCAGGGTCGGGAGCCGGATCGCCCTCTATGCCCCATAGCAACCCTCACATTAAAAACGACGAGTTTATTGAGATATGAGGTATGATATACATACGGTAAATACCAGAAGATTTAAGTACAGTACATGGAAATATACAGTTCTATGAATTTTTTTCTGTTATTTTTTAGAGACAGGGTCTCTGTCGCCCAGGCTGGAGTGCAGTGGCGCGATCTGGGCTCACTGCAGCCTTGAACTTCTGGGCTCCGGCGATCCTCCTGCCTCAGCCTCCCGAGTAGCTGGGACCACAGGCCCCGCCACCATGCCCGGCTCAGTTCCATGACTTTTGACACATGAAACCACCAGGCTAGCCTTCCCCCAGCTTAAGAAGTCCTCTCCTCCCGAAAGTACCCTCCTGCCCCTTTGCAGCTAATCCTTCACCTTCCTTGGACCCTGGCTCCAGACAATGCTCATCTGATTTCTGTCACTGCCCTTTGCCTTTGTCAGAATTGCATACAAGGAGAACCATTCACTGTGTGGTCTTTTGTGCCTGGCTTTCTTCGCTTAGCACAATGCAGCTGAGAGTAACCCATGTGGCATGCGTGTGTTGTATTTTCCTCTGCCTTGGTCTTGAGGCCTCCCTGGAGAGCCGCTGTAAAGGCCGACTGTGCCCTGACAGGGCTCCTGGGATTTGGTCGTGGGTGTTTGCAGTGGGCCTTTCATGGAGCACCTCTGTATCCTGGCTGACCTGTGACCAGGTGTCCCTCTCCCAGGAGACGTATTTATCCTGGCAGATCCCCTTGTGGTTCTTGTCTGACCTGTATCTACTTTATTCCTAGCAAGATAGCTGCTGTCTAGGAAAAGCCCTGACCAGGGAAAACGTTAGATTTGAGCGTCTCAGTCAGGGACCACACACAGCAGGTAACACAACGAAACACAGGAACTAACAGAAGCGGTCTATTACTTACAGATCCACAGGGGAAGAGGCACACTGAGGGCCATGGGGAAGGTCTTCGAGACACTGTACACAATCATCATTGGGGGGAGCCAGAGAGAGATGGACCTGTGGGCTGAGGCTTTTATTGGAACCCAGGGCATTACTCAAGCAGTTTTCCAAGGGGTGCTCTAATTGGTTCACCGGGAACCAGCAGACTGGAGTCCTGTGGGGCCACCTTGTGACTTAGGAGTGGTCACTGGGACATATCTGCATAATCCATGCAGGGTGTGGGCATCAGTGGGGTGAGTCTAGTAGGTTGTATGTATCTGTCCCATAGGGAGGCAGTTCCCAGGAGGTGGCTACATAGGACCAGATATCTGGATGGAATGTGTTGAAGAACTGGGAGGAGGCAGAGAGCTGGAAACTGTATCCAAGGTGACTAAGCCATGCTTCTAGTATGAAATTGTTAACCCTATACTCAAAATGGATACTGAAGCAACCTAAAATTTCCAGTATTTACTAGAGTGTGTATCAAGTTCCCTCCTTATCACTAGTGAGTAATATTCCATTGTATGGATATGCCACAGGCTGTTTGTCCATTTGGACATTGATGGATGGACTAAAGCTGGCCAAGCTGGGCTGGTGGGGAGGCCCCCTCTCAGGGTCCCAAAGGAGGATGCGGAGGTTGTTGTTGGATATCTGGGTTTCCAGTTTGAAGGCATTGCAAATAAAACTGACTTGAGCCTTCCTAGAAAGGTTTTGGGATATACATGTTTCATTCCTCTTGGGTAAAATGCCTGGAAGTAGGTGGGATGGCTTGGTTGCATGGTGAGTCTTTTTTTTTTTTTTTTTTTTT
>NW_016810508.1:795756-806931 GCF_001698545.2 Rhinopithecus bieti
GCTGGGCTGGTGGGGAGGCCCCCTCTCAGGGTCCCAAAGGAGGATGCGGAGGTTGTTGTTGGATATCTGGGTTTCCAGTTTGAAGGCATTGCAAATAAAACTGACTTGAGCCTTCCTAGAAAGGTTTTGGGATATACATGTTTCATTCCTCTTGGGTAAAATGCCTGGAAGTAGGTGGGATGGCTTGGTTGCATGGTGAGTCTTTTTTTTTTTTTTTTTTTTTTTGAGATGGAGTCTCACTCTGTGGCCCAGGCTGGAGTGCAGTGGCACAATCTCAGCTCACTGTAACCTCCACCTCCTGGGTTTAAGCGATTCTCCTGCCTCAGCCTCTTGAGTAGCTGGGATTACAGGCACGTGCCACCACCCCGGCCAATTTCTGTATTTTTAGTAGAGACGGGGTTTCACCATGTTGGTCAGGCTGGTCTTGAACTCCTGACCTCGTGATCCATCCGCCTCGGCCTCCCAAAGTGCTGGGATTACAGGCATGAGCCACCGCACCTGACTGCATGGTGAGAAACTATTTTTCAGAGTGGTCATGTTATTTTACATTACCACCAGCAATGTATGAGAGCCCATAGCATTCTATGGTTTGTCTTTTCATTTTCTTTTTTTCCATGAGACAGGGTCTCATGCTGTCTCCCAGGCTGGAGTGCGGTGGTATAATTGTAGCTAAATGCAACCTCGAACTCCTGGGCTCAAGTGATCCTCCCACCTCAGCCTCCTGAGTAGCTGAAATGATAGGCACATGCCACCATGCCTGGCTAATTATTTTTATTTCCATTTTTTATTTTTAGTAGAGATGAGGTCTCGCTCTGTTACCCAGGCTGGTCTTGAACTCCTGGGCTCAAGTGATCCTACTGCCTCAGCTTCCCAAAATGCTGGGAATACAGGTGTGAGCCACCACACCCACCTGTTTTTTCATTTTCCTAATTTATTTTCAAAGAGCCAAAGTTTCTAATTGTGACAGCATCCAATTTATTAAACATTTTCCTTGATTGCCTACCTTAAGGTGAGGTTGCAAAGATTTTCTCGTATATTTTCTTCTAGAATTGCATAGTTTTGGCTTTTCGTTTAGGTCTATGATACACTCAAACTAATTTTATGTGTGGTGTGAGGTAAGAATCAAGGGTCTTATTTATTTAAGATGTAGTCTTGCTCTGTTGCCCAGGCTGGAGTACAGTGGCATGATCTCGGCTCACTGCAACCTCTGCCTCCTGGGTTCAAGTGATTCTCCTGCCTCAGCCTCCTGAGTAGGTGGGATTACAGGCACCCACCACAACACCTGGCTAACTTTTGTATTTTTAGTAGAGACAGGGTTTCAACATGTTGGCCAGGCTGGTCTCAAACTCCTGGCCTCAAGTGATCCACCGGCCTTGGCCTCCCAAAGTGCTGGGATTACTGGCGTGAGCCACTGCGCCCGGCTGAGGCTCATTTTTAGATATAGATCTAGATATCCACTTTTCCAGCACCATTTATCGAGAAAGCTATCTTCACCTTGACACCTTTGTCAAAAATCACCTGTGGTTAATCTCCTGCTGGAGATAAGCAGGAGGTGCTCCGGGCACCTTGAGAAGGGGCCACCCAATTAATCCAGCCAGGTCTAGTCCAGGAAGCCTTCCCAGGGGGGCGAGAAAGGAATCCAGGCAGAGGGCCTGTTGGTAGCTTAGAGTTGTGTTTTTGTGGATTGTGTAGGTACAGCAGGGTGTGGGGAAGATGCAGGGCTAGAAGTAGGCAGGACCCAGATTGGGGTTAGGTGGGGACCTCACATGCTTTGCTAAGGAGCTCACACTTTATCCTGGGAGTGATGAGGGGCCACTGAAAGGCTTAGGCAGGGAAATAACACAGCCAGATTGGCAGTTTGAAACATTGACTCTGGCTGCAGAGGAAGGACTGAAGGAGGTTAAAATGGAGGCAGACTGGCCAGTAACTGGGAGATGATGGAGGCCGGCTGGCCAGTAACTGGGAGATGATGGAGGCAGACTGGCCAGTAACTGGGAGATGATGGAGGCAGACTGGCCAGTAACTGGGAGATGATGGAGGCAGGCTGGCCAGTAACTGGGAGATGATGGAGGTCGGCTGGCCAGTAACTGGGAGATGATGGAGGTCGGCTGGCCAGGAACTGGGAGATGATGATAGGAAGGGAAACTTCCTCTGATTATCCTTTTTGTTTTCTTTTTTATTTAGAGGTGGAGTCTCACTAAGTTGCCCAGTCTGGTCTCAAACTCTTGGCCTGAAGCAATCCTCCTGCCTTGGCCTCCCAAAGTGCTGGGATTATAGGCATGAGCCACCATCCTTGGTCTATCTTGTTTTAAGCGTTGACTTTTGTATCATGCTTGATAATGACCTATTCTAAATAAATGCCATGGAATTCAGTAGGTGGAAGCCACAGGACTTGGTGACTGTTTTGGAGTGAGACTGACAGCAAGATGTTCTGTTTGGGGGTGTGGTTCTCAGCCTTCTTTCAGACTGGCCGTGCTGGACTTCCTGCCAGAGGCTCTGTGTCTGGGGGCCAGCGGGGAGGCCGAGGCCTCTGTGCTTTACAGACCTCCACAGTGGCTTCGGATGTGCAGCCAGTGTTGAGAACCACTGCTCCAAGTTGACAGCAGATCTCATACTTGGCAAATGTGTGGGTGATAGTTCCAGTCCATAGACTGGGAGTATAGGAGGTGGAGAAGATTTAGGGGGATTTTAAATTCGGTTTTAGCTACTTGACACTTTGAGGTGCTGTTGGGAGATTTCCATGCAGAGGAAAGTTGAATGTGTGGGTTTAAAGCTCAGAAGGGAAGTCCGGACTGGGAAAACAGTCTGGTTGGCCAACAGCACATGGAGCAGGGGTTAACCAGGAGCTTGTAAACCCAGGGAGTTACACGGACAGTTTTATGGGTATGCATACATGTACACTGTTTTTCCTGGGGCAAATAAGGTTTCTGATTTCACAGGGCCCACGACCCCACAAAAGTTAAGAGCCTCTGATGAGGACAGTGGTTGATCCATGGGACAAAATAAGATTACTGTGGAACCCTGCTGGGGCAAGAAGAGAAAAGGCCCCTTCTTTTCTCTGGCTCAGCTGGCAGGTGCCATCTGTCTCCCCTCAGGCCCCTGCCTGCTGGGGATCTATACCTTGGCAACCCTTTGTCACCCTTTGGGTTCTTGTGTTTGATCGAAGTCTTTTCTGCTTTAATTTACATTTTTAACCAGAGTAATATATGTGCACAATTGTGAGAGTTCAGATAGACACACAGAACTTTTTTTTTTTTTTTTTTTTTTTTTTTTTTTGAGATAGAGTCTCACTCTGTCACCAAGGCTGGAGTGCAGTGGCACCATCTCAGCTCACTGCAACTTCTGCCTCCCGGGTTCAAGTGATTCTCCTGCCTCAGCCTCCCAAATAGCTGAGATTACAGGCACCCACCTACCACGCTTGGCTGATTTTTGTATTTTTAGTAGAGACAGGGTTTCACCATATTGGGCAGCCTGGTCTCAAACTCCTGACCTCAAGTAATCCCACCTGTCTCGGCCTCCCAAAGTGCTGGGATTACAGGCGTGAGCCACTGCGCCTGGCCCACAAAACTCAAAATGAGAAACAACAGCCCCCAATATAAGAGCCTTTCCTTAGTCTGAGATGTAATTGAGTAACTCTAAGGCCTTCTCTGGCTCAGCCTCACTGTAATCTTCCCTAAAATAGTCCAGCCCCACTTTTTCCTGTCATCAAGTCCTCTCCCCTTCCTTTGACCCCTCTCACCTTTCATCTTCCCTGTCCTTGTTGTCACCACTGGTAAGCAGGACTGAGCACCCAAAGGGTGCCAAGACACTGTAGGAAGCTGGAGGATGGGTGCAGAGCCCAAGCTGTAAGCATCTTTGTCTCCCTCTTTCTCTGCCCCAGGCCTGCATGGAGTGGGACAAAGTTCACAGGCAGAACCAGGCTCAGGAACAGCTGAAGTCCTGGTCTGGCCTTCCTGTGGTTTTCCTAACTCACCAAGTTACAGGTCAGTCAGAACAGCAGCGCTTCTGACCTCGGTGAGGAGCTAGAAGGATCTGGACGGGAAGTCAGAGTCTGGGTAACAGTCCTGGCTCTGCCACCCACTAGATGTGTAACCCCGAGTCAGCCGATTCCTCTCCAGGTGCCTCAGCTTCCCCATCTGCCATATGACCAGTGATCTCTAGGAAGCCACACAGCTCAATGTCTTGGGGGTAAGGCATCTGATATAGCCCCAACCCTCTCAGACCACGATGGTGCCGAGTCCCATGGTGTCAGCTCATGGGACATCTGCAAAGACGGGCCATTGTGGCTCCCTCCTAACTCTGCGTTCATGGGGAGTCTTCCGCCCAGAGCCTGTATTAGGAGTCCTGGGGGAGGACGCATCCTGGCTGCTTTGCCATTTCCTCAACCTGACTGGCAAGCAGCCTTTTTCCTCCCAGCCTCTACCCCACCTACTGTGTTTCATGGTGGCATAGAATGGTAATGTTTGGACCTTGCCATTCAAAGGATTTGAAGGATATTTTTATCCTTCAAGAAGATGTGAATCAAAACAGTGAATCCAAATTATACAAACACTGATTAATTTTTAGACCGATAATTTTCCAGAATGAATTTCACAAGGCCAACAATTAATTACTTAATCAATGTCCTTTATGGCACACAGTTTATTTTTATTTTTATTTTAATGAACTTCCTTTAAGGCAAGTTTTGAAACTATGACTTTATTTATTTATTTATTTATTTATTTATTTATTTATTTGAGATGGAGTCTCACTCTGTCACCCAGGCTGGAGTGCAGTGGCATGATCTTGGCTCACTGCAACCTCTGCCTCCCAGGTTCAAGCAAGTCTCCTGTCTCAGCCTCCCAAGTAACTGGTGTCTGGCTAATTCTTGTATTTTTAGTAGAGACAAGGTTTCACCATATTGGTCAGGCTGGTCTCAAACTCCTGACCTTAGGTGATCCACCTGCCTCGGCCTCCCAAAGTGCTGGGATTATAGGCGTAAGCCAATGTACCGGGACTGAAACTATTACTTTAATATCCTGCTAAATTTAATGGTTCCACTAACATCCTCTGTTCTTTAGGTTTTGTTTTTTTTGAGACAGGGTCTTGCTCTGTCACCCAGGCTGGAGTGCAGTGGTGCGATCTCAGGTCACTGCAGCCTCGACCTCCTAGGCTTAAGCTATCCTTCCACCTCAGCCTTCCAAGTAGCTGCATCAACAGGCAAGCGCCACCACTCCCGGCTAATTTTTGTATTTTTTTGTACAGATGGGGTCTCACCATGTTGCCCAGGCTGGTCTGGAACTCCTGGGCTCAAGCAATCTGCCCATCTTTGCCTCCCAAAGTGCTGGGATTACATGCGTAAGCCACCATGCCTGGCTCATTCTCTGTGCTGATGTGACGGGAAGTGCTGAGAAATTCAGGTGTGTGCACCTAGGTCAGTCTTGCCTGGGGACCTCCCAGAGTTCAGCTCTCTGGCTTGGGAGCCTCACCTTCTCCCTCACGTGGAAAGGGAAGCTGCATGTGAAGAGCAGGATTCTGAGCCAGGCTCAGAGTTCAAACCTGGGTCTGCCTCCCTCGGCTGTGTGATTTTGCACCACTTGCTAAAAATCCCCCTGAGCCTCATCTTTCTCCCCTTCTAAAATGGGAATAATAATAGTACCTACCTGCTTACCTCAGGAGAGCTGTTTGTATTACATAAGTATGCTTGATTGTTGTCACAAACACAATAACATTACATAATCACTTGTGTGAAACTTCTGTTCCCAGCACGCCATAAACTTCTATTCCCAGCACGCCAGAAACGTCACTCACTCTGTTACTGTCAGCAGCATCATTTAAGAATCAAGCTGTTTTCTTCTTCTGGCCACCGGGTGGCACCACAGAACTGGTTCTGTGATTGTTCTGGTCTCAAGGGCAGCCTTGGGGTTTGGCTGAACCCTATGATAATACTGGTTTTCCGCAGGTCAACAACAGCCAATTACCTGCAATTTCATATGAGTCTACCTAATACTTGCAGTGCCCCCGCCCTGGGCTTCATCTCAGCGAATCCCGAACACATGCCACGGACTCACCGGCTGGGGCTCCTTGCCAGCCTTTTGGATTCTCTGTGCAGCCCAGGCTCCCCAGGATCTGGGAGGCCAGGCTGTGTCTACGGATGGCCTGAGCCTGCACGAGTCGGCCCAGGAGCCCGCCGGGACTTGCCACTGGAGACCTGGGGCCAAGGGCCCATCCGAGCTGGGAAGAGAGGGCTAGAAAGAGAGCATTAGAATTGAGGGGGCTCGGCGCAGAGGCTCACGCCTGTAATTGCAGCACTTTGGGAGGCCGAGGGCGGTGGATCACCTGAGGTTAGGAGTTCAAGACCAGCCTGGCCAACATAGTGAAACTCCATCTCTACAGAAATTCAAAAATTAGCCGGGCATGACGGCGTGCACGTGTAGTCCCAGCTACTCAGGAGGCTGAGGCAGGAAAATCACTTGAACCCGGGAGGCAGAGGTTGCAGTGAGCCCAGATTGCACCACTGCACTCCAGCCTGGGCGACAGAGCGAGGCTCTCTCTCAAAAAAAAAAAGAAAGAAAGAAAGGAAGGAAGGAAGGAAGGAAGGAAGGAAGGAAGGAAGGAAGGAAGAAAAGGAAGAAAAAAATTGAGGACAGAGGCTGCAATCACAGGAACTCGATTTGTAGAAGCAGAAGGCTCCCATTTTGTATTAGTAGACTTTTCCTTGCTGAGCCCAGGAAGCATTTCCCAAGAAACTCAAAAGACTCACCATGCCCCACTGACCCTGACCTTCTGCTCCTTGTGTCTCCTTTCTGGCTTTGGGCCCCCAGCATTGTGAAAGGAATTGAGAAACATTGGAAAGATCTCAGATCATTCTCAGAATTGCCTGGTGAGTCTAATAGTGGTGTTGACTCACCTGAAGGCTGGAGGGGGCCCCAAGCCCTACAGCTCTGGGCCTGAGGCCGCTCCTCAGACAAACAGTCCCTGGGCTGAACTGAAGCTAAGCTCTGCGTTTGCAGGGAGGTTCCTGTGGGTGCTCTGCCTGTGTCTTTCTAGCCGGAAGGTCCCAGGGTTTTCCGTATGTGGAGGGACTTGGGTGTGCCAAAATAACAGGAGCACTTCATGAGCAGCTTTTTCATATTTGTGCATTTATTTAACATTCTCTTCAGCGATAAGGGCACACACAAGTTGTCCCTGTTTTTAAGAATTTAAGGAGATTTTCTTTTCTTTTTGGGACGGAGTCTTACTCTGTCGCCCAGGCTGGAGTGCAGTGGCACAGTCTTGGCTCACTGCACCTCTTTCTCCTGGGTTTAAGCGATTCTCCTGCCTCAGCCTCCCACGTAGCTGGGATTACAGGCGTGCGCCACCACGCCCAGCAAATTTTTGTATTTTTAGTAGAGACAGGTTTCACCATGTTGGCCAGGCTGGTCTCGAACTTCTGGCCTCAAGTGATCCGCCTGACTCAGCCTCCCAATGTGCTGGGATTACAGGTGTGAGCCACTGCACCAGAGCTAAGGAAATTTTTTTCTAAAAGGTTACCTTCTTTTAGAAATTTAAGAATGGCTTAATATTATGAAATCTATCAATGTGATTGATCATATTAATATTGAGCATATAAAAGAGAAAAATGATGTGATCATCCCCACAGATACTGAAAATTCAACAGTTTATTTTGGTAAACACTCTTTTTTTTTTTTTTTTTTGAGGCGGAGTCTCGCCTCTGTCGGCCCGGACTGGAGTGCAGTGGCCAGCATCTCAGCTCACTGCAAGGCCTCCGACCTCCCGTGGTTTACGGCCATTCTCCTGCCTTAGGCCTCCCGGAGTTAGCTGGGACTACCCCCCCCCCCCCCCCCCCTGCCGCCACCGCCCACCTCGCCGGGGGCTAGTTTTCGCTATTTTTAGTAGAGACGGGGTTTCACCGCTGTTAGCACAGCGATGGGTCTCGCATCTCCTGACCTCGTGGATCCGCCCGGTCTTCGGCCTCCCAAAGTGCTGGGATTACAGGCTTGAGCCACCGCGCCCGGCGCGTAAACACTCTTAATAAAAGGGCAGAAATAGGTGTGATTTTCCTTAATACGCGAAACAATATACTCTATCTCAGTATAAAAGCCAGCATCATACTTAATGGGGACACAATAAAAGTTCTCCAAACTTGAAGTCAAGAACAAAAGACGGCTTTATCCATTTTTACAGGCTACTTGCTTAATATTTTTTCTGGATGTGTTAGCCAATATAATTTGGGACAAGAGGCTAGCTCAATATAGAATAGAGAAATCAGAATGCGAGGGAAGAATTATTATTTTCAGGGATCAAAATAGCCTGTATACTTGCGGAAAACACAAAGGATTTATCCGAAATATTACACACCAAATTGCTGGGGTGAGCGCATGAAAAGCAATAGGAAGGGTGCCCATTGTGGTGGGAAATGCCAAAATGGGCGTTATTACAGCCAGTTCGCGGAAGTACAGCCGGCAGTTCCTTACATAAACTAAACATGCTCTTACCACGCAATTCCAGCAGCTTGGGAACCTCCTTGATATTTATCCAAATGAACTGAAAACTCAGATCTACACAAAAGCCTGTACATGAACGGTTTACAGCAATTTAACCATAATCGGGCCAAACCTGGTAGAACCAAGCTGCTTCTTCAGTAGGTGAATGCACCAGCCGACTGTGGAATATGACTCAGCACTAAAAAGAAATAAGCTCTCAAGCTGCAAAAAGACATGGAGGAATCTTAAACACATATTACTAAACTGAAAAAAGCCCATCTGAAAGGGTTATATACTATGCGATTCCAACGATATGACATTCTGGAAAAAGCAAAACTATGGGGACAGTAAAAAGATCAGTGCTTGTCAGGGGTTGCGGGATAGAGGATGGAGAGGTAGGGCCCACAAGATTTTCAGGGAAGTGAAACCATCCTATATGATACTACAGAGGTAGATGTCAGGACATGTCTCAACCCATGGAATGGGCAACACCAAGAATAAACCCTCACGTGAACTGCGGACTTCGGTTGACAATGATGTGTCAGTGTAGGCTCATCGGCTGTAACAAATGTACCCGTCTGGTGCAGGATGGCGGTGGGAGGTGGTGTGTGTGGTGAGGGTTTGGGGGCATGTGGGAAATCTCTGTGCTTTCCACTTAGTTTTGCTGTGAACCTAAAGTTGCTCCAAAAAAATAAAATCTAGCTGGGCGCGGTGGCTCATGTCTGTAATCCCAGCACTTTGGGAGGCCGAGGTGGGTGGATTGGTTGGGTCATGAGTTCAAGACCCGTGTGGCCAATGTGGTAAAACCCCATCTTTACTAAATATGCAAAAATTAGCCAGGCGTGGTGGTGCATGCCTGTAATCCCAGCTACTCGGGAGGCTGAGGCACGAGAATTGCTTGAGCACAGGAGGCGGAGGTTGCAGTGAGCCGAGATGGCGTCACCGCACTCCAGCCTGGGCAGCAGAGCGAGACTCAAAAAAGAAAAAAAGAAAAAAAAAAAGTGCAGGTGTATCAAGAAATGGTGCTACCTGTTTGTCTATCTCCCAGATATGGAAGCCAGGATGGAATCCTCTATGAATTAGAAACACATACTGAAGTATGAATGGTTTTTAAAACATAAGTGAACAATCAAGTGAGAAAGGGAATGCAATTTATTAGCACAGGACAGTGTATATTAAAGACACACACACAAAAATATGCCTTTGACAAAGACGCAGGGCTACACATCAGAGACATTGCAATGGATGGCCATGGTGGGGCGAGGGGGAGGTGGGGACAGGAACTGGGCCCAGAGATGAAGGGGGGAAGAGGAATGAAACAGGAGAAGGGCCTCAAGGCTGATGCTGGCAATAAACTCTGAACTGAGGTGGATGATGAGCCCAGCCCTGTATACACCTTCCAGTTACAGGCATGATTACAATCTTTCCTATCAGCAGAAAGGCTTGTGCATGTGACCGTAGATGTCATGTGACCAGGGGGCAGCAGGTTCTCCCCGGAAAATCACAAGCTGGGGGCCCGAAGACAGGTCTGGAGACAGGGGCTGCACATTCCTGCCAGGAGCGCAGTGTCAGCGGCCCTCCCAGCCCAGACAAAGTCCCCTCAAAGTTGGCCTCTCTGTCTTGGGGGAAGCACAGCATACTGGCCACAGCTTAGCTTGAGTTTCTGGATTTCTCAAGCCACAAGCTTGAAATTCCCAAGAGCAAAGTTCTCCAGGCTGGTCCCAAGGCTGGGCGATGTTTGGCTTTCCAGCTCCCTTTCCCATCTCACCTCCTGCTCCCAGAGGAACGTCTGTGTTGGGAGCAAGCAAAGCCCCGGGATGGGCCACAGGAAATCTCAGAGAGAAATGGTCCCGAATGACAACCTTCAGAGCATCAAGGAGTTTTTTTTAAATGTAAAGTTACCTAAGGACTTGGATAGACATTTTTCCAAAGAAGATATTCAAATGGCCAGTAAGTACATGACAAGATGCTCAACATCATTAATCATTAAGGAAATGCAAGTCCAAACCAAAACGAAACACCACTTCACACCCATTAGGATGACTTTTATAAAACAGAAAATAAGTGTTAGGATGTGAAGAAATGGGAACTCCTGTGCCCTGTTGGTAGGAATGTCAAATGGCACCACTACTGTGGAAAACAGTATGATGATTTCCCCCAGATTAAACACAGACTTTCCACAGGATGCAGCAATCCCACTTCTGGGTATATAGACAAAGGACTTGAAAGCAGGAACTCAAACAGAGATGTGTATACTCATGCACATAGCAGCACTGAAAAGATGGAAGCAACTGGCCGGGCGCGGTGGCTCACACCTGTAATCCCAGCACTTTGGGAAGCCGAGGCGGGTGGATCACGAGGTCAGGAGATGGAGACCATCCTGGCTAACATGGTGAAACCCTGACTCTACTAAAAATACAAAAGAAAAATTAGCTGGGCGTGGTGGCGGGCGCCTGTGGTCCCCGCTACTTGGGAGGCTGAGGCAGGAGAATGGTATGAACCTGGGAGGCGGAGCTTGCAGTGAGCTGAGATCCGGCCACTGCATTCCAGCCTGGGCAACAGAGCGAGACTCTGTCTCAAAAAAAAAAAAAAAGATGGAAGCAGCCCAAGTGCCCATTGACGGATGAATGCAAACCCAAAATATATAGACTATATATACAGGAATATTATATATGTTTATTTAATATATAATTTATATATATTTATATAT
>NW_016810508.1:807517-874257 GCF_001698545.2 Rhinopithecus bieti
TGCCTCAGCCTCCCGAGTAGCTGGGACTACAGGCGCCCGCCACCTCGCCCGGCTAGTTTTTGTATTTTTAGTAGAGACGGGTTTCACCGTGTTAGCCAGGATGGTCTCGATCTCCTGACCTCGTGATCCGCCCGTCTCGGCCTCCCAAAGTGCTGGGATTACAGGCTTGAGCCACCGCGCCCGGCCATCAGCAGGGTTTTCAATGGCAACAATGGCACGGGCCGCCAGCAGAAGCTTCTCCCAGGTCCTCTTCAGATTTATGAAGTAGATGCCGTCACTTTTCCTTTTATAGATGTACTGTTCCATCTGCAAGTCAAGATTGGTGCCACCTAAGTGGGTTCCTGCTGCAAGGAACTTAAGGACATCCCCCTTCTTCATTTGAAGGACATCAAGGGCTCCGGACATTGTGAAAATTTCCTTTAAGTTACGATGGAAATCCAGAACAACGCCGGATGGACCCCTCTGCAGGTAGCGCAGAAAGGCAAAAGGAAGGAAATTCTGATACACACTACAACATAGATGAAATGTGAAGGCTAAGTTTCAAGCAGAATAAGCCAGTCGCTAAAGGACAAATACAGTATGTATATCCCACTTATATGAAGTGCCTAAAATGACCAAGTTCATAAAGGCAGGAAGTGGAATGGTGGTTGCCAGGGGCTGAGGGGCTGGGGAAATGAGTCCGTGTTTAATGGGTCAGAGTTTCAGTTGGGGATAAAAGAGTTCTGGAGATGGATGGGGGGCAATGACCGCACAACAGTGTCAATGCCACAGAACCGTACACTTACAATGCTGAAAATGTTGTCTTTTATCACAATTTTTAAACAGTTGCTTAAGAAGAGACTAAGCAAAGCAGATGCATTTCAAAGCAACCCCCACCCCTCTCCTTGGTGAAGTCTCAGAAGGAACTTGAAGCTGGAGTAGAAAGAAAGGAAGCCTGGCTCTTAATAAGTTCTTTGCCTCTAACGGAAACGAAACGGGAATAGAGTGAGGTCTCATGCGTTTGGTCCTGAGGCCGTCCTGGGCGAGGGCAGATCCTGTTGACCTCTGCTGAGCAGGATCCGGCTCCCCCGTCTTTCTGCAGGGAGCCAGGCCTGGAAACAGGGGTGCACGTGCTTACCCTTGTATACACGCATCCGTCACATCCACATGGGGACCTGCCCGTGTGTTTAGAATATGTTACGCCATTCTCCGTGCCTTAGTATCTGGGCAGGTGGCCCTATTTTTCCCTTCAAGTCACTCCTTCCTAGCCAGTCCCATGCTCTGCTGCAGGGCCAAAGACCCCTCACGCAGCAGGGCCAATGGCAGGACAGGCCTTTAGGCGGACGGCTTTCTGCTCTAGTTACCCCCAGCAAGAGGGGGTGGGCCTCACGCCCTGACCAAGGCTCAGATGAGCAGCCAGTGCGGGCTGAAAAGTTTTGCTGTGGAATTCTGTCCTCTCAACCATAAGTGCAGTCCCAGCCTGTCTCCAGCTCTGGCGTGGCCAGCACTTTTGTTATCAGTGATGAGCTCTGCTCTGACAAACGCTGACCAGCCTCCTGCTCCTGGGGCCACCTGGCCAGTGTCCTTGAGATGATTGTGGAGAACTGGAGCAGACGCGATAAATGCAATTGCACCTGGACTTTGGTTCGAGTGTCCTGGAGGCTGCAGGCAGGTGGTCCAGCCAGGCCTGGGGGAGACTCACCACGACCACCCTCTGGGGCTGGCTGTGCCTGTGTTCAAATCCAAGCGAGTTCCTCGGTTCCTCACCTCCCAGTCCTGTAGAATGGGGATAATGCAGATAGCTCCGCTGCGGGGGCCGGGAGGGAGAAGAGGAGGTCACACCTAAGGTTGGCAATTGATTGTCAAAATGAGACACTCCTGGGAAACCTGGGGCCTTTTGCTTCCTTTCCAGCCCACGATGGGTGGTCTGGGTTCTAGGAAACCAGCAAGAGCTGGAGAGGGAGGAAAGGGAGCGAGAAAGCAGAGTGAATGAGTGGGGGTTGGGCATGAGCTCACCCCAGTGGCACTAAGCCTAGTGCCCAGAGCCTGGCATTGGGAAAGCTAGCTTCTTCTCCCTCCCAGTACCAAAACTAGCACCAGAGAGAACTCTGAGGCTGTCTAGCTGCAGGTGAGACCGTCCTTCACCTCTTCACCAAGGGAAGTTAAGCAGAGGGTCAGGGCACGCCTTGGAGCTGGGATAGTGCTGCCTGACGGTTTGATCTCTCCGGGTTGGTGTCATCCGGGCATCATCTTCATCGTCTTCATGTTTTAGCATTGGTGAGGGTGTACACGGGAACAAGGGTGAGAGGGGCAGCAGAGAGCCTATGGGGTGTTCTGTGCCCAGCCCTGACCAACAGAACAATCATAAGCTGCTATGGGTTGAGTGGTGTCCCTCCCAAATTCCTGTGTTGAGGTTCTAACTCCACCCACTGCCTCAAAATGGGACATTATTTGAAAACAGGGTTGTTTGAGATGTCACTAGTTAAGATGAGGTCATTAGGATGGGCCTTAATCCAGTATGACTGATGTCCTCCTAAAAGCGGGGAATTTGGACACAGACGCACAAAGAGTGCCGTGTGAAGACAGAGGCCGAGTGTGGGTGGTGCCTCTGCGGGCCAAGGAACCAGTCCTGCTGACATCTTAGTGTCAGATGCCCGGCCTCTGGGACCGTGGGACGATACACTTCTGTCGTGTGAAAGCTGCTCAGGTTGTGGTACCTTGTTACGACAGCCCTGGCAAACCAACACACATCCCCTGGGAAAGGGCTCAGCCTCCGGACCAGGGGTAGATACTGGCCAGCCTGATGCCAACAGTGATTCTTTTTAAAATCAGCTCTGCACTCTACGAGTTGCCAGGGAGGACCAAGCTCCTCAGTATTCCTGGAACTCCCCCGGGACCAGTCCAGCTTCCGGGAGGCAAAACTAATGTCTCATCTCATTCATGCGTTCAGCAAACACTGTCTGGGCGACAGCTCTGTGGCAGATGAGGCTGGGCACTGGGAATGTACTGGGCAGGGGGCAGGCTCTGTCCCTGCCCTTAAAGGGCTCGCTGGCAGCCTGGAAGGGAGACAGGCACTTCCCAAATACAGGCTCTTCATGGAGTGTGACAGCGAGAACCTGGGCTGAAGGACGGCCCAGGGACCTCTGGTCTCTTTCCCTAGGGCAGCCTCCTTTCTCACGCATGCAAGGCCTTTGAGGAACGAAGATCTTGGTTCTCAGGACAGCTTCTCACAGGTGGTAGGAAAGGTGCCTCTCCCAAGGAACGTGGGGTGGCTGGCTGTCCAAGTCAACCTCTTACCCCCCGGCAGGCACTGTTTGTGAGAGCGCTCCCCGAGAAGCCTGCACACACATCTCGTCCTCGAGTGTTTTCCTGGGAACCCGACCTGTGACAGCTGGTGCTGGGAAGGATCCTAGGAACAGACTCTAAAATGGGACCTTGGGGCTGGGTGCCCTGCCGGCCGGCTGGCAAGGAGGACCAGGCACACGGCTGTGGCACAGCTGTTCCAATTCGCCCGGCGGGGAGCGGGTGGGGAGCGGGTGGGGAGCGGGTGGGAGGGATGTGCTGATGGAGGCTGGTCCCGCACACTGTGTCCTGTGACGCCGCAGCTGGGAACCAGACCCTGGGTTCGGGTCCGGAGCTGTGATGACTTAACTCCCCATCAGCAGGGAGTCCAGTCTCCTAAACGCCTTGGTTTCCTGAACTATGAGGGGTGAGGTGAGCTGATTGGCCAAGCTGATTCACTGTGGTCCCTTCCAGCTCTAGCATCCTACACAAGCCGGAGAACTAGGGAGAAGGGTTTGGGCGGGATGGGAGAGCCCTGGAGCCAAGAGTGTGAATAAGCGAAGGGGAGTGGATGGAGGAGATTTTCTGGGGCCCACGCTGCCCGAAGCAACCTGTTTCATCCTGGGCTCAGGCCCTCCCCTTCCTCCCCCAAGTCCTCCCAGGTTCTGGGGCGAGGGCACCTGTCGCTGACCCAGCTGAGCCTGGATTTTAGTCTACGTTCCTCAGGATGCCCTTGCCTCCTGGACTTCCTTTTCTTCCTCTTGCGTCTGTCCCAGTCTGGCAGGAGTGTGCACTCAGGACCATTAGCAGTTGGGGAAGTTGGAGAGGACGTTGCTCAGGCACAGGTTTCTGGGTTGTGGAGCCTTGAGGAGCCTCTGGGCTGTGGGTGCCCTTCCTGCATCCCCCCCACCAGCCAGCCCACAGGCAGGCACTCAGGGAAGACATGGAGGCTCTGAAGGCCTAAGTGACTGCTTGAAGGCCACACAGCTAGTCACAGGGCCACATCCACCACTTCCACATCCAGGACTGAGTAGCTCCAAGCCAGAGCTCCTTCTGCAGCCCCCTCATCTTCCTCATTGAGGCCACCTGCATTGTTCAGAGTCGTGAGGTGACATTGGGACTGTGATTGGGACAGCGGAAGTTTTCCTTTGTTGTTGTTGTTGTTGTTGTTTTTGAGATGGAGTCTTGCTCTGTCGCCCAGGCTAGAGTGCAGTGGTGCGATCTTGGCTCATTGCAACCTCTGCCTCCTGGGTTGAAGCGATTCTCCTGCCTCAGCCTCCTGAGTAGCTGGGATTATAGATGCCCGCTACCACGCCCGGCTAATTTTTGTATTCTTAGTAGAGACAGGGTTTTGCCATGTTGGTCAGGCTGGTCTCGAACTCCTGACCTCAGATGATCCACCTGCCTCGGCCTCCCAAAGTGCTAGGATTATAGGCATGAGCCGCTGTGCCCAGCTCTTTTACTTGTTATTTGCTTGTTTATTTATTCATTCCAAAATGATACTGAATAGTTATTTAAAAGGCTTTTAAATTCAAAATAAAGAGTTAAAGAAACTAAAACAAAGTTTAAAGAAAGTAAAAATTACCCTTAAATTCCACCAACTGGAGCTAGTCACTGTTAACAGTTTGGTGAACAGATTTCCAGACAGCCCTATGTGTGTGAGTGTGCGTGTGAGTTCGTATGTGAGATTTTATGATAATGGGATTATATACTGTTTCATAACCTGCTCTTTTTACTCAACAATATGCCATGGAACTCTTTCCACATCGGTAAATATAGCTCTGCCCTTCATCTAACAGCTGCAGACCATCATCCATTGCATTCCACTGGGAAGGAAAGTATGGACTGTGTTTCATTTACCCAACCTGATACTGGGCATTGAGGCTGTTTCCAGTATGTCTCTCATTACAAAAAAACCGAGGGATGGGCACGATGACACCTCTGTCTTGTCCAGCTGCTGTCTTCAGGTCCATTTCAGCAGGCTGGTCTTAAAGAACACTCCCTACAGCAAGTAAGGGCACTGCGCTGCCTCATTGCAATGGCAGATCCTCGTTTTCAGGAAATCCAGGGCTCCTCCCCAACGGGCCAGGGCAGCAGAACCACACACACAAAGAGACAGCCTTCTCCTCAGGAAGTTCTGGGGGAGAGGCAGAGAGGGGCCCTTGCCCCGAGTCCATATCTAAAGTCGTGGCTAGTTGTCCCCATGACAGTCTGCTCGGCTTCCTGCTGGAGTCTGGGGGGCCCTGAGGACGGCCTGCAGCTCTGCGGCGCGCTTGGCTTTTCCTCCAGGAGGCAAGTGGGCTAAAGAAACTGGGGCCGAAGGTGGCTGGCAGGTCGAGGGCATCCTGGCTGGGATGGAAGCCTTGGCCTGGTGCTGCTGCTTCTCTCCAGGCTCCGGCATAGGAGCTGAGACGGTGGGATCGAAAAAGTCAAGCTGATAGTGGGAAGGAGAGACCCACAGCCAGATGATCATAGGGGTGACAGTTCTTATGCACTTGGTCGGGGGGTGGATGATAAAAACGGGGACTGGGAGGCGATGGGGTAGTCTCTCCATGATTAGACTATGGTCTATATATTGGCCAGGTGAGGCCTTTAAACAAAACACAGACTTTCTTTATACTTACGAGCAGTTTAAAGAGCAGGCCAGCTGGGCAGAAGGTACAGAGATCTTCCATCTACCTCCTGCCCCTACACAGGCGCAGCTCTCACTATCACCCTCCCTCAGAGGGGTGCGTGTGTCACAATTCACAGACTTTCCCTTACACAGTGCTACAGTTCCCTTACACTCAGCCCACAGTTGTCTCTCTGTGGATTTGGACTAATGTGTCCATAACGACATGCATCCACCATTGTGTATACATTTGTAGTTAGCCTCCCTTTCTTAAAAACTATGCCCTTGCAGTGAAACGGGCAACTCCCCTTCCCCCAACACACAGGGACACATGCACATACACACCACAGGGACCACAGCACACACAGACACACACGCAGACACACATATGCAACACACACATTGCAGACACCACAGGCGACAGAGACACACAACACCACCACGAGACACCACACACCCATGCAGGACACATGCAACACACACCACAGGACGCAGACACGCACACAGCAACAACATATATGCAGACCAACACACACAACATACATGGCAGAACCCACACCAGCAGGGACACACACACGACACATGCAGACCCACAGGCACAACATGGGAAACACACAGGAACACAAGCCACACACAAGAACACACACGGAGGAACCACACGCACAGACACACACACATTACATACGCCACCACAATGGCATACACCGCGCACTCACAGCCACATGTACCTCACAAAACGTGTGCACACAGAACACGCACAACCACATGCACGCACACAGACACACGCAGTCACATGCACACACACATGCACATTGCACGACCACGTTGAACACACATGCCCGCACACAACACACAGGTTCACCATGCACACACATGCACATACCAAAACCACGTGCCACACATACACGCACATGCATGCACGTGCACACACCACACACATACACACACAGAGTTTTTTTTACCAAGGGAAGAGACATAGGTGAATCTATTTTACTGTTTTCAAAGGCAAGCTTTCCTCTCCACCCCTGCAGTGTGTCCCACGGCCACAGATGGGTTTACTGCGGCTACGGTGATTCCATCACCGGCTGGGCTCGGAGCCTGGAGGGGGCCTTCCAAAGGGGGCAGGAAGAGAAGGAGGGAGCAGGCAGAATCCCAGAGGCTTCGTGGTGGAATCTGGCCAATGATCCTCTTTGACGGAGGCTCACGGGTTGCCTCTGTGGAGCGTGGCTGTTCCTGAGCCGACTCACACTAGCTCGATCATGAAAACATCTGTTGCAATCTCGTTAGTGCCTCTGCCCACAGATGGCCTTTGAAAAGTGCTTTTGGTGCATTCTGCCTCTGAGACATAGGCCCCCACCCTCCCGCCTCCCTCGAAAGCCCACAGAACCGACAGGCGCTTTAAGGAATCCACACCAGGACAGGGCTGTGGCTGGGCCAGGGCGGAGGATGGTGTGGTTTGGGGCAGCCGGCATCTATTTCCCATTCTTTCATTCTTTACTGACGGTGCCCTGCTCTTTCCTCGTCTCCAGTCTCAGGCCTTGGACTTCTGGAGGGGATGGCTCTGCCTCTAGACCCAGGGCTCTGCCACATGACACAGGCCTAAGCTGACTCACACATCACAGAGGTTGCCTCATGACCTGGTTGCCACCAATCAAAAGCACCTCAGGCTTCCCTCTGAGGCGGCTCCCACCGGCCATCCCACCTAACGTACAAGGTGTGTGGGGCCGGGAACCGGTCTGCAGCGATCCCCAGGGCTTCTTCCAGGGACAAATGTGAATCCCAAGGTCACAATCAAGGACATACTTAGAAACAATTCCCCTTTGGATGTTAAAAGGCTTCCAACAACTGGACTGTTGTTGACAGACCCCTTGAATTCTGTGCTGCAAGGTTTCCTTTTGGCTGAACACTGAGAAGACACCAACCGCAGCTGTCACCTGTTCGCACGGTGATTTCCTGCCCCATCCCTGAAACCCCCACTTATGCCCATCTTGGGAACTTTCAGCTGGGACCAGCTCTGGTTCTTGACTCTGAGCTACAGAAGGGCCTAAGGAGACCCTGGAGTGCCCGCAGATGAAGAAACAGGGCACACAGAGGGGCCGTGACTTTCCCTGAGCCACACAAAGCCAGGACAGGAGCCTAGGAACCCCAAGGGCCCATCTCAGGCTCTTTCCACTGTCACCACTTACATCAGTTCAGAATGCAGCCAGCTGAAACAAGGGAAGACTGGAGTCAGCTGTCAGGGAGTCTAGACTGTTCCAGGCCTGGGTGCCGTCACCTGAGCCGAATGCTGCTGTCCTTTTGCTCTGCTCTCCTGACCACGCGGTCCTTTTCCTTGTGCTTCTTGCTCCATTTTCCAGCAATCCTGTCCACTTTCCGGGCAGGAAGAGGGAGAAGGGCTCTGAGGCAATGGGCTGTGCCAGCTGTTTGTTCCTCCTAAAAAGCCTCCCTGAATCCCACGCCCTGGAACTTCTTAGGTTTCTTCAGCCAGAACTGAGTTGCCTGGGCACGCATGAGTGAGTATTTTTAGTCGGGCGCATTGCCACCCGAACAAAATCGGGGTCTGCTAGACAGGAAGAAGGGGAGAAGACCAGCAGCAGAGTCTGCCACACAGTCGCTGGATGGGGATCTTGGCTAAGAATGCCCTGCCCGATAAACCACCAGGCCCTTCTCTTCAACCTCCAACAACCCAAAGACTGACCACAGCACAGCAGATAACATTTGGTTTTTCTGTGGAATTGGAGGTTTCCAGGGACCTCAGAAGCTAAGAAGGAGGAAGGGGGGTATTCTGACCACATACGACCTTCACATGCTAATCTCTGAGTTCTCTCCTCTTCCTGAGGGCCCTGCTCAGAATCATGAGGGTGGGAAGTGCAGGGCCAGAGGGACGGGGGAGTGACATGCTGGGAAAGGGTGAAGTCAGAATGCCATTCTACCTGCAGCCCGCTTGCTTGGAGACCCGGGCAAGGCGCTGAGGCACCTTCCTGCACATTCCACCTCTCCACATGGAGCCCACGGGGCCCATGGACACAGACCTGGCTTTTCTTCCAGGCTGGGCCCAGACTCCTCCATGAGGTTCCCTGGTTAGGGAGAACCACTCGCCCTTCCCACCCACGCCCTTGAGCCCCTGGGGCAGGCACCTGTCAATGCACTCATGGCGTGTGAGCTCACCTTGACCTGAACAGTGTTCTTCAAAGTGAGGTGGACTGAGGGCAGCACTGGACCACCTGGGAACCTGCCAAGCTGGGGTGCAGTGACACAATCACAGCGCAGAGCTCACTACAACCTCCAACTCCTGGGCCCAACTGATCCTCCCCTGTCAGCCTCCCGAGTAGCTGGGACCACAGGCACACATCACCACGCCTGGCTAATTAAAAGCTTTTTTTTTTTCCTTTTTTTTTTGGTAGAGATTGGGTCTATGTTGCCCAGGCTGGTCTTGAACTACTGGGCTCAAGCAATCCTCGCACCTCAGCCTCCCACAGTTCTGGGATTACAGGCGTGAACCACCATGCCTGGCCAATATATATATTTTTAGAGATGGGAGTCTCACTATCTTGCCCAGGCTGACCTCAACTCCTGGGCTTAAGCAGTCCTCCTGCCTCAACCTCCAAGTAGCTGGGACTACAGGCACACACCATGGCACCCAGCTTCACAGTCTGTGTTTTAATAAGCCCTCAGGTGATCCTGACACATGCTCAAGGTGAGAGCCTTTGATGTATATGACTCTCCGCTGTGAAACCCAGCTTCCGGCCTATTAGCACCAACCCAAAGGCAGCTGAGAAAGTCAGAAACAAAAAGAGTCCACCTGGCTCCTCTCACTTCAGCACAGGCAACAACCCTGTGAAGACTCAGATGTGTTTTAGTCTACGAATTACTGCTAGAGCTAGAAATCGTCAAGGCACCATACCCATTTCTTAGTTTATAGATTTGGGCACTGAGATGGGGAGAGGAGAAAGTACTGGCCCAGGGTGAACACCAAAGTGGAACTAGAATTCAAGTTTCCTGAATCTTAAGTGAGTGAGCTGGTTTTTATTCCACAAAATTGGAATATCTTTTTTTTTTTGAGACAGGGTCTGGTCTGGAGTGCAGCGGCACCATCACGGCTCACTGGAACCTCCAAGGCTTTGGCCACCTTGGGAGGTAGAATCTAGGGAAGGGGCCCTCCAAACCCTGGAAGCTGGCTCGGGTCTGTTTGGGGTATGAATTCCAGGATTCTGGGTATCGGGAACATGGTGTGAAAAATGGGCTCTGAGGCCGGGTGCGGTGGCTCATGCCTGTAATTCCTTTGGGAGGCCTTTGGGAGGCCAAGGTGGGCGGATCATGAGGTCAGGAGTTCGAGACCATCCTGGCCAACATGTTGAAACCCCATTTCTACTAAAAATACAAAAAGTAGCCATGCGTGGTGGCGGGCGCCTGTAGTTCCAGCTACTTGAGAGGCTGAGGCAGGAGAATCACTTGAAACCGGAAGGCGGAGGCTGCAGTGAGCCAAGATTGTACCACTGCACCCAGCCTGAGCAAACAAGCAAGACTCCGTTTCAAAAAAAAAAAAAGACCCCTGAGTGAACGCATCCCTTTTCCCTGTGATTCCTCCCTCTGTGGATGGGGTGTGGTCTGGGGGAGGGCTCCAGCAGAGGCCTCTGAAGGCTTGCTTCTCAAAGGGTGGTCCCCGGACCACTGGCGCAGGCACCAACTAGGAGTTGGTTAGAACTGCAGACTCAAGCCTCACGCCAGGCCTTCTGAACCAGAATCTACATTTTAACAAGATCCCCAGGCAATTAATGTGCACGTCAAAGTCTGAAAAGCACTGCTTGAAAGCACAAAACTGAGGACTAGGGTCCCTCTTGCCTAGGTCTCGGCGTGGTACTGACAGTAGGTATCAGTAAGTATTTGCTCGACCAATGGCCAATAGACCTACCACAGACCTGGTAGCCGTGGGGGTGCTGGGGAATGGCTGCCTGACTCACAAGGATTTCATTTCCTTTTTCTGGGGCTTCGGTGGCCATGTGTCAGCGAACAGACCCTGCTTCTGGCCTGTGCTGACTGGTCCAGTGACAGACACCTGAAAGCCTGATGCACACTGGGCCAATCGGATGATCTCTCCCAGGAATTTGAAATTGAAGACAAGAAGACAGGTTCTGGGTAATAGCAATAGTGACAGTGAACATCCTTCCTGCACCCGCCGTCTGCCAAGCACTGTGCTGAGTGTTTTGTGTCTTAGATTCGATCTTCACAACCGCCTCGCCACACCGGTGATTGTACTCTGTGTGTTTTTCAGATGAGGAGCTAGGGTGCCCAAAGGTTAACTTTCCTTTTCCAAAAGTTCAGGGTGGGGAAGTGGTAGCATGAGGTGAGCTGGGGTGACTGTGCAGCTGAGACTGGGCCATGTGATGCAGAGACAAGGTGGGTCAGCTCTGGCCATCCAGGTCCCCAGGAATTGACTGGCTTTGTGATCATTGAGCCGGCTCCATGGAAAATGGCCTGTGTGCAGTGGTGGGCAAGACCTGGCTCTGGGAGATGGCCACAGCGGTGAGGCGGGATGGTGTGGGGGCCAAGTGAAGCCATGAGAGAGGGAAACAGAGAAAACCTCCCCTTCCAGAGGAAGAGCAGAGCACTGACAAAGACCAGCCGGGCCCACCCGCTCTCACTACACACCAGAGAGCGAGCGTCCACTGTAGGGTCTCTGGAGATCAGCTCCCCACGCCTCCCCCTCCAGTGAGTTAGCAGCGAGCTTGCCAGAGAAAAGATGTGGGCAGCTTATTTTGGAGGTGTGGGGCAGGGGGCAGGAGAGAAGTCTGCACCCTCATCTGCACCCATCCCCAGAAGGGCAGACACCCCAGAGACTGAGGGGGTGGAGGTAGCCGGAATGTGCCAGGACAGCCCAGGCCCTGCAAGGGCCAGAGAACCAGTCCAGGTGGAAGAAGGGCGTTGGGGGCCTCACTGACTAGAGGATGAGAGTGGTCCCTGACTGGCTCTTGGAGAATGGAATCTGCCATTTTGGGTGGAGCAGGTAGGCCTTTGAG
This sequence comes from Rhinopithecus bieti, assembly GCF_001698545.2. Lineage (NCBI taxonomy): Eukaryota > Metazoa > Chordata > Mammalia > Primates > Cercopithecidae > Rhinopithecus > Rhinopithecus bieti. Next base: position 819,407 of record NW_016810508.1, read on the forward strand.
CGCCTGACAAAACAAAACAAATCGGCAGCCGGAAGTTTCCATCAGGGTCCAAGCCTCTGCATGTGCAGGCTTGTTTGGCTTTATTTCAGAAACAAACCAACACCTTTCATTGGCACTGGCATAGCAGGGCTCCCCTACTGCCACCTGACAATCCAACGTCACTTACACTGCACCCATGCAGGCCACACCTTCAATGACCCACAGCACACTAGCCCGGAGTAGCCACACAGAAACGCACTTCTCACCCCTCAAATCTCCCTTTAAAAAAAACAAGCAATCGTCAGGTCGGAGGAGAATCACTGGCTCCCTACAGCAAGAGGGGACAAAGCTTGGTGGCAGAGGCCCAGGTCCTTGTAGCCCCTTCCGGCGGCGTGAAGGTGACCAGGACTCCTTGGGATTGCACGGCTGCAGCCAGGACGATGCCAGGGCCTCCTCTGCTGCTGAGAGATGGAAGGGATCCTTCCCGACGCCCACAGGTGGGGGCGAGCCACCAGGAACCAAGCCTGTCACCAGCATCCCCGAGCCCCCGCAGACCGGAATGCAAATAGCTCCGGGCCCACGCGGCTCCCAGTCTGCTGACGAGGGCTGCCTGCTCCCATTTCTTCTCTTCCTTTTCATTTTTTTTAAGGGCTGGCAGTTCTAGAAACTTTTTTTGGCTTCTCAGACAACTGTGGCAAAATGGAGTAGAGAGAGGCCCTGGCCAGGCTCTTTCTGCGGCCTCGCGCAGGGGCGGGAACGGGGTGTGAGGGGTCCCGGGCCCAGTAGCTGCAGGGCCGAGTCAGGAGCCGGAGCTCACCCCCCACCCCGTTCGGAACCCGGAAGAATGGCAGGTCCCCACGCCCAGCCCTTCAGGGCGGCTCGGTGCGGGCAGTGGGCATCCCATGGGGGTAGGGGAGGCAAGAGCCTGAGGAGACGCAGGAGGGGGATCCGTGGACGGCTGGCCCGGGATGGAGCTGGCGCGGCCACAGTGGGGGACGCGGCGGGGCACAGAGTTCCCGGGGCCGGCCTCCCTCCCAGCGCATGGGCGGTCGGAGGAACCGGAGCCCCCACCCTGGACAAGGTCCCGCTGGCGAAGGCTTCTCCCCGAGCACGCCCTGCCTCTAGGGGTCCCTGGCGGGTTTCTCCCCGTCGCCCTTGTTCGGTCTCCCTCCCTCCGCCGCCAGCAGAGGCCGCTGTCCCACGGGCTGGGTCCCGTTGGCGCCGGGGCCGGGCCTCCTTGGAGGGCCTGGCTGCAGCCTCCGGGAGTAGGTGCCTCGGTGGCCACCGCGTCCCCAGGGGGCCTCGCGGACGGGGGCGCAGGGCTGCGCGGAGGAGGCGGGCGGGCCCCTCGGGAGGCTCTGCGGGGCGGGCGGCGGGAAGCCCGGGCTCAGCGGTTTCCCGGGCGGGCCAACCGGCCTCCTCCGGGCGCGGCCCGGCGGTGGCTCCAGGTGGCGGGAGGGCCGGCGGGTTGGCGGAAGGGCCGCGCGGCCCGGGGCGGCCCGGCCTCAGGTAGCAGCGCCAGGTGGCAGCGCCATGGCGCCCGTGGGCGGCGGGGTCTCCCGGGGGGAGCGCCTGGCCTCCCGCCCGCGCCGGGCCTGCGCCTTCCCGAGCCTTTCCTTCTGGCATTCCAGCCTTCTAAGCCGGGCCCGCGGAAACTCCCCCGGCGGGAATCGCAGCTCCGGGGCTCTGGGGGCGCGGCGGGGGCGCCGCGGCCTCAGGAGGCGGGGGAGCAGGCGGGCGTGCGAGGGCCGCAGCCAGCATGCGGGAGACAGTGGGGACGAAGGCGGCAGGTCAGGCCCCTAAACCCGGGCCGCGGTGGCCGCCTTGGGCACCGACTCTGGGGTGGGCGTGGGGGGATCTTTCGGGACCGAACTCGCCCCAGCCTCCCTGTTTCTGCTCGATTGCAATGCTCCTTTCCCTGCTGCCTTTACATAGTCATTCCTTCCAGAAAGACACCACATGCATATTTCTGCCGTGGCCTCAGAGCCTCCCCGCGCCGCGTTTTGAGCGTTTACACTCATTACCCAGCTTCGTCTGGGAGACCCGCCGGGCTCCTGCCCTCCTGGCCCGCAGTCTCCTGGCCAAAATCCTCCTGGGACACCCCACCTGGACCGCTGTGAACCGGCCTCCCCGGACCCGCAGCACCTGCCCCCCGCCCCGCTCCCTCAAGGTTCTGGGGTAAAGGGGTCTGAATGGCACCAGGGGAGGCGGCGGGGCGGGCCTGTCCTACCTGTGCCCGAGCACTGCTGAGACAGCATCCCTTCCAGCGCCGCCACGTAGTCCAGCCCCAGCCAGTCGCGGTAGGTGGTTTTCTCCCCGACAGGCACCGCCCGGACGGTGGCATCCTTGAAAAGCAGGTCTTGGCCATGATAGTTGGAGGAGTCGAACATTTTGAACCCATTCTTATTGTGGTCGTCTCCAAACAGGTCCTGGAAGCACCGCAAGCAGACCTGCTGCTCACCTGGGCTCAGGCCCAGGTGCGGCTTGCTGCAAATTGCTTTACGTAACAGTGATCCAAAGAGCAAGTAATTTCAGGGCCCCACGACTCTGACTGGAAGTCATAAGCTTGACAACTGATCGGCCTCTGTCACCCAAGGGGGTGTGGGGACACTAGGCCCACAGGTGCCACTGGAAGAGGTGTTCACAAGCACTGCAGTGCTCCAGCTCCTGGACGCAGGCCTAAGGCCTGAGATGTCCAGAAAGAGACCCAGAAATGAGGGATGGTGTGGGTGAGATTCCTGAGCATTGCACTAGGCCTGCTCAGCATTTCTTGGCCTTTTCCATAAGGCTTTCTCACTCTGTCTTACAGATATCTCGGCACAAACCAAAACAATTTCGAGAGAGACGTGTGTTCTGCAACCAGCCACAGAATAACAGGTAAGCTGGGCGTGTCTTCACTGACCCACCCGCCCAGGGATGCTGCACTCCACCCTGCTCAGGATCACTGCAATGACTGTTCTGTGGCTACAGCCCTAAAAGAGCTACTAAAAAGACCAGAAGTCGTATGAGAACTTATGAATACAAATATAAATAAAGGACATCTGGAGAACATGCGTGAATGTCTATGTCAAGTGTTAAGTACTGATCAAGGAGGAACAAAGGAGTCAGGTGGCTCTCAGTCTTTTTGGAGGGACTCGCAGATCCTCCTGAAGAGCTGATGAAAGCTGTCAGCCTTCTCCCCAGAAAAATGCACACCCACCCAGGATTCTTCTCCCACATTACTTCAGAGAACTTAGCAACACCCTAGGGAAGCCCAAGGACCCGGAGTAAAGCACTCCTGGGATAGAGGGGTTCTGTGGGGGAGATGACAGGAACATGCATACTTTCACAATGTCAAAGTTTAGGAACAGGCCTGGCGAGCCAGCCAACTCTGGAGTTCTGTGGTGCTGGTGGGTGTGGAGAAGGTGCTGATGGGTGTGGAGAAGGCAATTTCAGCATAAGTTGGGGGAGGGGGAGTGGTTAGAAACCAGTGGCTCCATTGTCAGACAACCTGAGTTTAAATTCTAGGTGTATTTTGAAAGCACAACCAATGGGATTTGCTGATGGATTGGATATAGAGCACAAGAGGAAGACCAGAGTCAAAAATGACTCCCGAGGAAATGGAAAAGCTAAAGTTGCTCTTAATTGAAGTGGGGAAGACTGAAGGAGGGACGGGGGTCCAACTTTGGACTTGATCCGTTTGAGATGACTGTTAGAAACACAAATCAAAATGTCAAGTATGTAGTTAAATATGCAACTTTGGGACTGAGGTCTGAAGATGTAAATTCAGAAGCCATCTGTAGATAGATGGTATTTGATAACTTGGGATTGGATGAGATCAAGGGTCAGCTGTAGGCAGGGAAGAGGGCTGAGAACTGAATCCTAGGGCTAACAGGTCAGGGAGATGAGAAGGAATCAGCAAAGAAGACTGAGGAGTGGCCAGAGAGGTGAGAGGAGAGCCAGGGCTGAGGAACTGGGTGCCTGCAGGGAAAGGTGCTTCCAGGAGAGAGAGCTGTGGCCAGTGCCGCTGAGAGGTCAAGTGAAATGAAGACTGAGAAATGGCCACTGGGTTTAGCAACATGGGTCACTGTGACATTGACAAGAACAGCTTCAGGGCCCTGGTGGGAGCCTGTCTGGGGGAGTCTCCATCCTCAAGAGAGAGGAGAGGAGAGGAGAGGACTTGTTAACTTAGTCTTCATCCTTAAGAGAGGCCAGAGGAGAGGACTTGTTAACTCCAGAGCAGACCACTCTCTGGAAGTGTTTTGCTTTGAAAAGCAGCAGGATTGGCCGGGTGTGGTGGCTCACGCCTGTAATCCCAGCACTTTGGGAGGCCGAAGCAGGAGGATCACGAGGTCAGGAGATCGAGACCAGCCTGGCTAACATGGTGAAACCCCATCTCTACTAAAAAAAAAATTAGCCGGGCGTAGCAGCAGGTGCCTGTAGTCCCAGCTACTCGGGAGGCTGAGGCAGGAGAATGGCGTGAACGCAGAGGGCGGGGCGTGCAGTGAGCCGAGATCGTGCTACTGCACTGCAGCCTGGGCGACAGAGCAAGACTCCATCTCAAAAAAAAAAAAAAAAAAAAAAAAAAAGGGAGCAGGATTACAGCTGCAAGAGGATGGATGTGAGAGCAAGAGGTTAGTTTGTTCTTTAAGGATGGCAGAAATCACAGCATGTTTCATGTTGGTGAAAACGGTCCAACTGAGAAGGGAAAATGAACAATGCAGGAGGCAGGGGGCAGTTTCTGGAGGTGTGTCCTTGCGTAAGTGAAAATCACCGAATTTCCCCCAGGCTTCCTGAATTTCTCTAGAGGTCTGCTCCAGGTAGACTGAGGCCTCCCAGGGGCTCAGCTTACCTCTGCTGCACACCCCTCAATGAGGTAGCCCCACCCTGGCTCACCTGGGCCTTGTCCAGCAGTCCATACACGGTGAAGATGTTGGTGTCTGGCCTGACCATGACGGCATGGGGTGGTATCTGTGCCAGGTTGCAGGCTGCAAACTGGGACACCTCGGCCCGGGCCCCGTTGGGGCACAGCAGTTCATAGTCCTCTGACCTGAGCTCAGCAGCCCAGGGCTCGGAATTGTGGCCTGAGGGGGGTAAAGCAGTGTGTGTGGGGACGTTCAGGGGAGTGGGGAGAAGTGTAAAGACAGGCTGCTATCCTGGGTCCTCCAAGGCCTTCGCTACAGGAGGTGGCAACATCTGGCCAGCTCCCCAACCCTTTCCATTCTCCAAGTGCTCTGCTGTGTAACCGGGGTGAAAGAAGCCAGCTGTGTTAATGCCATTAGCGGGAGCTGCCATTAGCGGGAGCTGCCGTTAGCAGGGAGTCGGGAGTACCTACTATGTGACAAGCACTTTACAAGCGTTGCTTGATCCCCACAACAGTAACGCAGGGCAGGCGTTGTTGTCCCCATTTTACAGGTGAGCAAACTGAGGCTGTTAATCACTCCTAGGCAGAGAACCCCATCTATGTGTTACATCCTCAAGTCTGAGGGTGGGGTGGCTTCCTGAAGATGGTGGGTGATTGCCCCTAAAGGCTCAGGTTCTCAAATGGAACAGGGTATAGCATCACTTGTGGATGTAAAAGGCAGCTTCAAGGGCCCTTGCTTGCAAAGAATCTCATTCAGGAGGTCTCAGGTCGGGCTCAGGAATCTGCATGTTAAACCAGCATCCCAGTGACTCTAAAGCACGCAGTCCCAGGGCTGCCTGAGAAATGCTGGCTCAGGAATCACATTTTCGTGTCTCTGCATTCACTTAGTATGCATCCTCCTCCCATTTCCAGGAAATCCAGGTGGGCCTCCAGGAGAGCTAAAGATAAAAGGGAAAGGAGCGGGCCTGGGAGGCGGGTGACTCACCGCAAGTGAACCTTCCAAGGCCTCTCCAGCACCTGCCAGCCTCCCTGACCCCATCCCAGACCACACCGTGCACAGTTCTGGGACCAGGCAGGCCCGCCGGGCTCAGGCAGAAGAAGCACACAGCCCCTCTGGGGGAGGTTCCACGTGTTCTTGGTAGGAGGCTGTGCAGGGGAGCTGGGCTGTGGCAACAGGAAGGGTCAGGGCCTGGAGCCCTCCCTAGCTCTCCTGGGGCAAATGGTCCTACCGCCTTGGTGACCCCCATAGGAGGCAAGATCCAAGTTTTGAAATACTGATGTTTTTGGGTTTTTTTTCCCTGCATGTCTTACTTCCCATTGTCCAGTCCCCTCCCCACCGGGCCACAGTTGTGCCTTTCTGGGCTAAGTCTCTAGGAGGAAACATGTTGGGAGTGAGTGGAGAAGACTGGGCCTCCAGCATTTGGGGTTTCAAAGCCTGGGGTGTAGTCAGGGTATGCAGAAAGTACAAGCCTTTGGTGTTGAAGGAAAACAGCCTCTAGGCTTCAGATTCCTTCACGGAGAACAAGAAGAGGGGAAGTGATGTAAGCTGGGGAAGCGTGTGCTGACAGGACCATGCATGTGCGGGGGTCCCGGAGCAGAGCGTCCCTGAGTTCTTTACCCCAGGTGGAGCCCAGGAAGGTGACTCCAGGAAGAAAACTGCCTGTGGTGTGTCGGGTGTGCCCTGCCTCAGTGTGGTTTGGGGGCTGCAGAGAGATTTCCTTGCATGAGGCAGTGACCTGCTCAGGAACACAGAGCAGATACTGATTGAACTCATGACCCCATGGAGAGGCTCACACCACCCCACCTCACACCCAGAAAAGGGGGTCTTTCCAAACCGACTAGGATTGAGTTTCTACCGTTTCGGTGGATTAGGGACTTGAATTCCAGACCAGCGAAGACCGTCATGTATCCAGCACCCCTGGATGTGTGGTCTGAGGTCTGGTCTTACCCTGTGACCCATGGGGCTCCCAGCTTCCCAGGGGACACAGCCTTCTAGACTCAGCCTCACTGAGCTGCTGCTTGGCCCCAGCCCAGCATGGTGTCTGGATGGTGCTGAGATGGGGAACAGTCCCCCGACCTACCTTTGGCCCTGCTCTGGCCCTCACCTACCATTTGTGTTGTCAAAGACGGTCGTGTGCCTGACGAAGGCAACGTCGCCCGCATTCTCCACCAGGCATCTGCCACACAGAGGGCAGGACAGGCGTTGGCAGGAGGGTCCCAGCCTCTGCACACAGCCCCAGACCGCCAGGTCCCCCGAGTACCTGAAGGCGCCGCTGTTGCCGTAGTACCGCTCCTGGCTGTTGCCCACACACTTGTTGCGGCCTTGCTCATCCCCAACACAGAGCGCACACAGCGAGGAAGGGTAGTTCTTGGGGTTATTCACGGGCACGCAGCTGGCATTGAAGAACTCGCTCACCGCTGGGGTGGAGGGAAGGGCAATGACGAGGGGCCAGCAGCGGAAAGCATGGCAGGGAGCTGGGCGGGCCGCTCCCCCACAGGTCTGCCCACCCACCTGACCCTACACTGCAAGGCCGCCTGTCTGCTCTGCTCCCCTCGGCTCTGAGTGGAGTGTCTCCTGGAGGATCTCAGTGGGGGGAATGCAGAGGTTGTCTAGATACAGGAACCCCATCACCACCCAGCCTTTGCTTGAACTCCCTCAGGGACAGGGAACTCACTACCTCACTATTTTGTTCCAATCAGAGCAGCCGTCCAGCTGTCTGGGAGTAGGAGCTGCCAATCCTAGTGCCCTCCGTGTGCTCGTGTCAGTGGTTAGAAAAAAAGTGCTTGTATGTTTTCTGAGTTAACAGCCAGGACAGCAGTGTGTGGCCTGTCAGCTCAAGGATCTTGCCCGTTTCCATGAATGTTGTGTGATCTAACACACGGAAAGGGCTTCATGTACCATATATGGCAGGTGCTTCTGTCCCCAACTTGTGGAGATACCTGGTCACTTATGCAGAAGCCTGGCCACCTTCCAACAAGGGTCCCCTCCAGAACTGGCTGTGGGTCCCTAGCTAACCCCAGAGAAGGCTTCCCTAGTCTGCGTTCCTAAAAGGGGGGTACCTGTGAGGACGTCGCAGTCCTTGGGCCGGATGAAGCCTCTCCGAATGAGGGCGCCCACGGGGATATCCCAGCCTGCAGGGCTGCCGAAGCCAGCGTGGCAGGAGCGCTTGCCCCGAAGCTCATCCAAGGTGAAGGCGTGGGAGCTGTCCCGCCTCACCACCGCCACCACGAAGTACGAGTTGCTGCTGTCTTCCGCTGGGGAGAGAGGGACTCATGCGAGGGGCCCCTCAACTGAGAGCCCGGGCGAGGGCCTGTGGGGTCCTTCCTTCAAACCCACTCCTTCCTGCCTCTTTGTCTGAGCTGTGCAGGCCAAAGAGTGCCAAGGCCTGAGACCGGGCATTCTGGGAGCAGGCCCAGCAGGGGCCCTGCCTGCGTCCCCTGTGAGATGTAGCCTCCTGGCTCCTCTTTCCAGCCATGTCTTCCTCTGGCCCCCGCAGTCCTTCCCCACAGGGATTTCTTTCTTTCCTTAAACCCAGGTGGTGTTTTTCTCACTTCCCGGGAGGAAAGTGGAGTCACAGCTGAGGCTGCAGAAGCATTTCCCAAAGCCCAGAGATTGCTCACACCCGGGTGGCAGGGACCCAGGCCTCTGAGGTCACCAGTAAGAGGACAGAGGCCAAAGCCCCAGCCCAGGCCCCTCAGAAGGTGCAAATGAGCTGACAGGGGGACTGCGAAGGGCCACCTTCCATGGCTGGTTAGGGCCAGGAGAGGCTGAGGAGGCCCCAGCAGTCCAAGATGGCAAACCACGTGCCTGCTCTTGGATGGCCTGGGTTGTAAACTAAGAATGATTTTTATATTTTGAAAGGGTTATTGAAAGAGAGACTGTCTGTCATCTGCAAAGTCTCAAGTATTTATCCTCCAATCCTTTACAGAAAGTTTGCCAGCCCCTTAGAGACGTATGTTGAATAGTTGGGAAAACTGAGGCCTGGGGCAGGAGGGGCAGGCCTGGTGACAGACAGTCACTATCCCCAGAAAAGAGGCATGGAGCTTGTGAAAATAGCTGAGAGGGGCACTTTTTTATATTTATAAAAATATCCCCACCTCCTGGCTGAGGCCAGGCGGCAGGCCGTGCACTCACAGGCATAGTGCTCCCCAGCTGCAGGAACCAGGCCGTACGTCTTCCCTGCCGTGTAAACGTCCTCGCCACTCAGGGTCACAGTGTCAATTTGCCCAGCCTGAAGGGAACAGAAGCAGCCACTAGGCCAGGGTGGGCCCAGGATGGTTCTGGATGTCGGGGTCCTACGGAGGGGGCAGGGCCTGGTCTCTTGGGGTTTGTGGCCTCAGGCTTCCTTCCCCTGGGGAATCTGGGTGGGGAATACCCCATCCTGGCAGTCTGCCCCTTCCTCTCCTTGTGAAGACGCCTGACCAGGAGGGGTGTCTGGAGGACCAAGGGGCTGAAACACCCACACAGCACTCCTGCGTGTGGCTACCCAGGGTCCCCTGTGTCCTGCTCTGAGCAAAGCAAGCGCGATCCCTACCCTCATGCTTGGCGTGGGCCTCCCTGTGCACGGCCAGCCCCCAGACGGCCAGGCACCACCTCTCCAGCACCGGGCCAAGGGCCAGCACACCGTGTGGTGCAATGCCTGTCTGTTAAACGCCTGTACAGATGGAAGAATGACGGATCTGAAACGACGGCAGTCTCAGGGCCTAGGGAGGAGGCTCCAGGGCTGAGGGATGGAGCTCAGCCTGCCGTGGCGGCAGGAGGACCCAGCGCCTTCTCCCCAGGACCCTCCTGGGGCCTCCAGGTCACCTGCACCCACTCCACTTGTCCATTCAGAAGCCTCTTGACGGGCGGCCCCAGGACCCTGCCCAGGGGCAACAAAGCCATAGTAGAGTGTGATTAACCTCAAGGGAAGGGGATGACAGTGGGGGACAGTGGGGACACCTGTGCCCCAGGAAGGTGTCCCACACCATTCCTGAAGAGGCATGAAGTGATGGTGGTGCAATAACAGGCAGCGGCGTTGACATCTGGGGCCAGGAGGGTGCATCTCTCAGGACCCTTTTTCCACCGCCCAGACCTCCTCCTTCCCACTGTGCTGTGGGCAGGACACAGACCCTGCACCGCAGCCCAGGCCCTTCCGGCTGATGGTCCCTTGCCTGTAACTGGCAGGGCAGGAGTGGGTGTTACAGCCACACTGGACACCTCTCTGAGAACCTCAGAATCTAGAACTGAGGGTCTTGAGACCTTTGCTGGGGTTCTGAGGAGCCCCTGGTCTCTCCTCTTCCCGCAGGCCTCAGGGCAGCCCCTCGCCCTCTGTGAGCCCAGATCGAGAGGAGGCTGTCACTCAGAGGGAGCCGAAATCTTCCTCCCGGCACATCTCCCTCCTCTGGGGCGCTTGGAACAATAGGGCAGCCTGCCAGGCACTGGGAAATAAAGAAATAAAGGCCCTCCCCCCAAGCCCTTCCCTCCGTTCCAGCGGAGGCTCCCCTGGCAGCGTCACACACACTTGCTCTCGGCTCTGCACAAGGAAAGGCTTCCATCGGTGCCTGCAGAAGCTCCTGGAACACCCCCGCCTTGGGCCTGGACACTCCTTGGCCTGAGGCTGGGGTGGTCTCCACTCCCGCAATCCACAGGTGTGGAGACAGCGCTGTGGCCTGGCTCAGGCAAAGTGGTGTGGGGAAGCTCACACAGCACATCCCGGCTGGTGACCTTGGGCAAGTGACCTCCCCAGCCTCTCTCTCCCCGTTCCAGACCCACACGTGGGGCTGATGGTCACACCACCTGCCAGGGCTGCTGTGAGGGTCACATGAGGTGATCCACACAACGGCCCTCACTGTGTGGGGCGCACAGCGAGTGTCAGCTTGTGCGATGGTCATTGACATAGGCCTGGTCACCCTGCATTCGTGCCTGGCTTCCTTTTTGTGGCCTTCCAGTCAGTGTGGCTCCCTGGCCTGGGCAGGGTTGGCACTGCTGAGGGGCTGTGCTTGGGAACCCCCTGAACAGGCCCCACCTACTTGCTCTAAAGACAGAATCTGGGGAGGGAGTGTGGACACCCAGGGGCTGACAGCCGGGGCTCTAGGCCAAGGCTGGACACCCGTGACCACAGCAGTCCTCCCGGACTGCAGAGCCTCTGGGGTCTCCTCTGCACATGGCGTCAGTCTCCAGGCAGAGAAGCGAACCAGGGAGGAGCCGAACAGGCACTAGAGATCAGGCCGACAGGTGTTTCTAGCTGCGGATGGTGAGTCTATTCATAGGGGCCAAATCAATTTAATGGGTCATGACAAGTGTCAGGAAAGAAAGGATTAGAATAGAATACATGAGAAAGTAGCAGGTACTGTTTGTGTCATATCTCTGTATATAAAGGACATTTTTTTTTCATTTATATCTGAAAGAAGTTTTTGTGCACTAGATTGTGGTCAATGTAAAATGTATTTCTGAGTGCACGGTGCTGTCAAAAATGTTGAACTTCCCTATGAAAATACCAACGACATTCTCTACCGAATTAGAAAAAACAATCCTAAACTTTGTATGGAACCACAAGTGACCCTGAATAGCCAAAGCAATCCTAAGCAAAAAGAACAAAGATAGAGGCATAGAAACTGATATATAGACCAATGATACAGAATAGAGAACCCAGAAATTAACCCACAGTTCTACAGCCCGATGATTTTTGACAAAGGTTCCAAAAACACTCATTGGGAAAAGAGTGATCTCGTCCTCAATGGCTGCTGCTAGGAAGCCTGAATGTCCAAGTGCAGAATGAACTGGGCCCTAAACTACCCCTCACCCTACGCAGGGGTCAACTCATCACGGATCAGGGGCCTAAATGCAGGGCTCAAGACAATAAAATGGCTAAAGAGAATACAGGCAAAACGCTTCAGGACATTGGTCTGGGAAAAGATTTTATGAAAAGACCTTGAAAGCACAGGCAACAAAAGCAATAATAAGCAAATGGAATTATATCAAACAAAAAGTTTCTGCACAGCAAATAAAACAATCATCAGAGTGAAAGGAAGACAGCCTACGGAATGAGACAAAATATTTGCAAACTAGTCATCCGACAGGAGATTAATATCCAGAATATACACGCAGTGGAAACATCTCAACAGCAGAAAACCATCCTACTTAAAAATGGGCAAATGACCAGAACAGACGTTTCTCAAAAGAAGACATACAAAATGCCAGCAGGCAGCACTAATCATCAGGGAAATGCGTATCAAAGCCACAGTGAGGTATCAGCTCACCCCAGTTAGGGTGGCTGTTATCAAAAAGATAAAAGATAACAAATGCTAGTGAGGATGCAGAATAAAGGAAACTCTTACCCTGTTGGTGGGGATGGAAACCCAGACAGTTGCTATGGAAAACAGTATGAAGTCCCTCCACAAACTACAAATCGAACTATTGACTACTGTACGGTCCAGCAATCCCACCACTGGGAATCTGTCCACAAGAAAAAGGAAATCAGCCTGTGGAAGGGACGCCTGCACCCCACCAGCCTGTGGAAGGGACGCCTGCACCTCATGTTTTAGTCGTAGCACCTGGTCACCAATACGCCAGGATATGGATCACAACCAGGAGTGTCCAAACAGCAGAGGATCGGATAGAGAAAATGTCTATCGGCCATGCACCCCGTGGAATACTATCTTAGGCCATAAAAAAGAATGAAACTCCTGTCACGTAGCAGTCAACCAGATGGAACGTGGAGGGAACAACCTGTGTTACATAGATGAAATGAAGCCCAGGCCACAGAAACGTTAAACACCAATATGTTCCACTCATGATGTTGAGGGGCAAAGAATAAAACAACAAGCCTAAAAAAACGTTGATCTCAACAGAAGTAAACAAGTAGAAGCAGAGGATACTGGAAGACTGGGAAGGGTGGGGGCAAAGAGGAAATAGGGAAGAGTTTTTTTTTTTTTTTTTTTTTTGGACAGAGTCTCATTCTTTGTTACCACCAGCTGGAGTGCATGGCATGATCTCGGCTGCACCTGCAACTCCGCCTCACCCCAGTCCCAAGCGATTCTGCCCATCTGGCCTCAGCCTCCTGAGTAGGCTGGGATTCAGCAGGGCTGCGTGCCCACCATGGCCAGGCTAAGATTTTTATGTACTTTTAGTGGCAAGCGAGGTTTCACCATGTTGGGCCAGGATGGTCTTCAACTCCTGATCTCAAGTGATGCCACCCGTCTCGGGCCTCTGTCCAAAAGTAGCTGGGAATTAAAGGTTGTGAGCCAAACATGCCCCAGGAGAGATTTGTTAAGGTACAAAGATAAGAGATAGGAAGGAATAGCTCCAGTGTTCTAGGCAGACTGTAGGATGAACTAGAGGTGTAAGCAATAATACATAGGTTTCCAAACAGGTAGGGAAGATACTGCATGTTCTCCGCACAGAGGAAACGAGCAATGTTTGAGAATGATGGGTAGCTTAATTATCTCTCGGCTGCTCGATCAGCCATGTATTCTATGTATTGACATCACTAAATGTATACTTATGAATATAGCAGCATTACTATTTGTTCTATTTAGAATAATTAGGAAAAATGAAAAACGAAAAGGTTGAACAATGATTCACGCCCACCTCTCCTAATTTGCACAAGGGACAGGCTGGATTCAGAAAGGGGAAGGGGGCTCGCCCGAGGCCTCAGGGGCGTCAGCGCCCAGCCGGGCAGTGCTCCTTTTGGCTGCTGCTGCCCCCCCGCTTGAGTGAGGAAAGCTTGCAGGCTCCTCAGGAAGACTCAGACCTATCTGCCTGTCTCCTGGGGTGGTGCTAGTCCCTGCAGTGTCGCTGCCTCCCACCTGTCTCGTGTCCTGGGGTGGGTGCTGGTCCCTGTGGGTCGCTCCTCCCCCGCTTGTCTCTGTCCCCTGGGGGTGGGTGTGGTCCTGATGGTCCGCTCCTCCTCCCACCTGTCTCTGTGGCCTTGTTGCAGTAGACACTCTTCTCTTCCCCAGGCAGCAGAGGGAGTGGGTAGTAAGAACCACCCCGGCACTGCCACCACCTGCCCACCTAGCCCACACTGCATCTGCATGACCCCCACCTGGATCTGCTCCATGCAGTGCTGGGGGGACTTGGCTGACACGCACTGGATCTCCGGCTTGAGCCGCTGCCGGCCAAAGGCCACGGCCATGTCTCCACACTTCTGGATCTCAGGAGCGGAGAGCACACACCAGCGCAGGTAGGGGGGCAGCCCTGGGGTGGGGCAAGCAAGCGGTCACTGCCAGGCCGCAAGCGGTCACTGCCAGGCCAGTACTACCATGGAAGAGCTTGGAGTCAGACCCAAGGGAAATTCTGGGCCTTTCTCCTGTGTGGCTGGGATAAGTTATTTAACCATCGGATCCCACTTCCTCATACAGGAAAGGGGCAACTGTGAGGTTTGAGGAAGACCATGGCTGTCGTGTATCTAACTCAGTGTGTGGTACCCACTTCCCTGGCTGTAGGTGGAAGGTATACGGGGCTGGAGGGCTGAAGACAAAAAGTTCGCTTGTAGACTACTGCAACAGTCCAGGCAAAAGACAGTGCCTGAGCCAGGGCTGTAGCCATGGGGTAGAGGCAGGGAGTAGAAGCGAGAGGCTGTAGAAGAACTGACAGGATGCCATGGCCATGGATGGAGGGGCGAGGAGACCCTTCCCAAGGCAGATTCTGAGGGCCTGGATCCTACTCCGCTGTAGCCAGGTGGGGCTTCTGAGGCACGACAGGCCGTGCAGCTGAAGAGGGGCTTCCTCCCCAAAGCCCCAGGGGCAGAGGACAGAAATGACAGGTTCCTACAGAGGCCTCCCTGGTGAGCATCTTCCCCCGGCTGCTTTCCCAGAGAGCCTTGCCATGCCCGAGGTTGAGCTGGGCTGGAGCTGGCAGCAGTCGGGACGGGTGGACTTACGGTTGGGGTCACAGAGCAGACCCTTCATGGCATGCAGGTACTCCTGGCCCAGCCACGCCTCGTAGGTCTGCGTGGCGATGGGCACAAGCTCCAAGGTGGAGTCTTTGAAGAGCAGATCCTTCTGGCCATAGGCCTCAGAGCTGAACATTTGGAAGCTGCTGCCCTCGTGGCTGAACAGACGCTGTGTGTCAAGAGGGGGTGGGTACAGGGTGGTGAGGGCGCTGACAGGCCACAGCCTTTCCTCCCACTTCAGCCCCTACCTCCTTCTTCCCTGACCTCAGACCAGGCGCCCACTGTGAGGGCCAGGCAAGGCCTACCCTCTTCTGCGGTGCCTCCCCTGATCCGCTGTCTCCTTCCCCTGGGCCCTGCCACTTCTGGGTCTGTTCTGAGTTCATTTGGCCTCATCACACTCAGCTGTTTGGACACACGACTGTGGCCAGGGGTGGGACGGTCCTGAGGACACGCTGTGGGGCTGGCAGTGGCAGCCTGGATGGGGCAAAACTAACTGAGCCTGGGGCACCCGCGGTCAGAAGTATATTGCTATCAAAAGCAGCGGTTTGAGCCAAACCTTATTCACCACATGTAATTCATGGTGAACGGTGAATGCTTTGAAAGGCTTTGCTTTTGTCACTTCGTTTATTTGCTCATATGTTTTGATTTTAGCTCTCAGAGACACAAGTATCAGGAGCTTCTTCTGAGGGTGCCTGAGTCCCTGGGTCCCACTCCTCTGGGTCCCCCTCCCCTGGCCAGCCCTCCTCCTAGACAGTCAGCACAGCTGGCTGGTTCCTCACTCTGACCTGGCCTGATGCTGGGGTCCATCCCAAGGACAGTCTCTGGGTCCTGCCCCTCTTGGTCCCACCCTGCTGAGTGACCACAAGGCCCAGCACCATCCAGGAAGCTGTGCAGGGGGGTTGGGGGACCCTGAGCCCACCTGGCCTTCGTTGAGCAGTCGGAAGATGAGGCCCCCATCTGTGTCGGCCCGGACCACCACGGCGTGAGCAGGCACCCGGGCCAGATGGCACTGCCTCCACTTGGTGACGTCAGCCCGGCTGCCATCCCGGCACAGCAGCTCGAAGTCCTGTGACAGCAGGGCCTGGCCCCAGGAGGGAAGCGTCTTCCCTGGGAAGAAGGAAGCCTGGGCTGACCCAGCTCCGAAAGGGGTTGGGGCGGGTGGCAAGGAAGGCCCAGGAGAGGGATTCTGGGGGGTGGCTGGGTGTCATGGACGTGAGAACCCAGCATTCAGAAGGTGGCAGAGCTTGGTGGCCGCACCCAACTCCAGGTACCTACGCAGACTCGATCTGGTTCCTCTCATTTGCTAGCTCTCACCAATTTCTGTTGCTAAAGTGGACTGGAGGCATCTGACAGTAATACAATACTTATAAATAACTAGTCAAGATAAAAAGAGCAAAAAAATAAGAAAGGTTTTGGGTGAGAGAGATAAATGTACCAAGAGTCTAGGACGAGCTTGCGGCTGCCATGAGGCACTCCGTCTGGCTCTGAGCAGGGGGCAGGGGGCAGGGGGCAGGGCTCCAGGAGCGGGGACCAAGGTGGAAATAAACCCCGATGGAATCTACGTACCCCGGGGCTAGAGACGAAAGGGGAACTCCCGGAACTCCAACTATTCATACTGAGACGGGTTTCTTTCAAGTTCTTTTTTCTGTTTTATTTCCTGTCTTTTGATCCCCCCACCTTCTTTTTTTTTGAGACAGAGTCTCGCTCTGTCGCCCAGACTGGAGTGCAGTGGCATGATCTCGGCTCACTGCAACCTCCGCCTACCAGGTTCAAGCAATTTTTCTGCCTCAGTCTCCCGAGTAGCTGGGATTACAGGTGCGCGCCACCATGCCCAGCTAATTTTTGTATTTTTAGTAGAGATGAGGTTTCACCATGTTGGCCAGGCCGGTCTCGAACTCCTGACCTCGTGATCTGCCCACCTCGGCCTCCCAAAATGCTGGGATTACAGGTGTGAGCCACCGTGCCCAGCCCCCTTTTGACCACTTTTAACCTGGCTAAGGACATAGTTGACAGGCAATTTTGCATCCTACTTGGCAAAGTATTTTTCCACAGTATTGGAAACTTTCCATAAATCCATTTGTTTCTCAATAGAAAAGAAAATTTGCAAGAGTAACTATTAACACCAACTAGGGATATTGAGAAGATGAATATTAAGGACTATAATTAAACCACAGATGGTCCCACAGAGCAATATTTTTACGACTTTAAGACAAGGAGGGAAAAAACCTCCACAAGCAAATAGGAAGAGAAAAGATAATTTGCATGGTCACGAAAGTGTTCATTGCAAAGCTATTTTAAAACAAAACCAAAAAATCCCACACCAGAGTAACAGTTTGGAAAACTCCGTAAAGGTCATTTTTAATGGCCACATGGTAGTTGACAGCACCCTTAATGACTCAGTGCAGTTCTCCCCTCCACTTCCCAACTTTTCTCTGTTTTTAGGCTGCTGCAAAACCTTTGGTTAGAGCTCTGGGGCATCTTTTGCCTTCCCACAGACAAATGCATCATTCAGGTACTTCCATCAGCCACTTCCACTTCTCAAAGCCAAGAACAATGAAAGTCCTGTCACGTCCCTGCTTTAGACATTTATGCCACTTCTACCCTTTTGCTCTTACCAATCTTTTTGTATCAAGTCACTTAAAAAAATTACTGCCTTAGATTGCCTTAGATTACCATCAAAACTTTGAAAAAGCTGCCAGGTGCATGCCTGTAATCCCAGCTACTCAGGAGGCTGGGATGCGAGGATCACTTGAGGCTGGGGGTTTGAGACCAGCCTGAGCAACACGGTGAGACCCCATCTCAAAACAAACAAACAAACAAACAAAAAACCCAAGTCTGAAAAGCTGATTTTAACCCAACATATCCCTACTCTTTGCCCATTTTCCAAATTCTCCTTTGTCAGACTTGTCTTGGGGCCTGTGAACAGGAGCCCCTTTCTAGGCTTGCCCAGCACGGGAGCGCATCATCCTACATGCTTCCTCATGTGCAGGCCACTTGTTTTCCTTCTTCTCAGATCTGCTGCTCCATGTTTGGCTTCATGATGCACTTTCTGATTTAAAAGGCAATGATTGATAACAGTAAAGAATGACAATGACTTAAAAAAAACCCCAATCGCCGGGCGCGGTGGCTCAAGCCTGTAATCCCAGCACTTTGGGAGGCCGAGGCGGGCGGATCACGAGGTCAGGAGATCAAGACCATCCTGGCTAACACGGTGAAACCCCGTCTCTACTAAAATACAAAAAACTAGCCGGGCGAGGTGGCGGGCGCCTGTAGTCCCTGCTACTCCAGAGGCTGAGGCAGGAGAATGGCCTAAACCCGGGAGGCGGAGCTTGCAGTGAGCTGAGATCCGGCCACTGCACTCCAGCCCGGGCGACAGAGCAAGACTCCGTCTCAAAAAAAAAAAAAAAAAAAAAAACCCCAATCATCAGACGTCCTGAGAGAGGCCAAACTGCAGACAGAACAGTGTGTTTGCTGCTTGCTGGCAGGTGCAGGGGGATAACCAGCAGGGGCCTGAGGAACTCCTGGGCTGAAGCATCTGCCCCATCCAGATCTCGATTCTGGTGGTGGTTATACAACTGTATGTATTTGGCAAAACTCATAGAACTATACTTCAAAAAGAACAAATTTTGCTGCCTGTAAATTCTATCTTAATTTAAAAAAAGAAACAATCTTCAGGCAAATCTAAATTGAGGGATATTCTATAAAATAACTGGCCTGATGCTTCAAAATGCCAATGTCATAAAAAACAAAGACGGAGAAACTGTTCCAAGATAAAGGAAACTAAAGAGATCTAACAACTAAACCCCAAACGTGGCAAAAGATTCAGTCCTGGTCTGAAAAAAATGGGTATGAAGGACAGAATGGGGACGGTGAGGGAATCTGCAATATTGACTATAGAGTGGATAACAGGATTGGATCAAAGTTGCATTTCCTGATTTTGATTACGGTGGCTAGGTACACATCTCCTTGCCTTAGGAGACACATACTAAAGTATCCAAGGGGTATGACATAGGCAAATATACTCTCAAACAGCTCAGAACACACACACATGCGCACACACACAAATCAAATGTGGAAACATGCTAAACAGTTAGAATTTGGGTGAAGAAGAGAAGGGAGCGCTTTGAGTTATTCTTGTAAAATTTCCAAAGCTCAGTACTTTCAAAATTAAAAAAACTTAAGTGACATGATGGCTTAATATATAACATCAGTCTTTTTTTATTTTATTCTTTTAGACTGAGTCTCACTCTGTCACCAGGCTGGAGTGCAATGGCACGATCTCAGCACACTGCAAGCTCCGCCTGCCAGGTTCAAGCAATTCCCCTGCCTCAGCCTCCCGAGTAGCTGGGATTACAGGCAACCACCACCATGCCTGGCTAGTTTTTTGTATTTTAGTAGAGACAGGATTTCACCATGTTGGCCAGGATGGTCTTGATCTCCTGGCCTTGTGATCTGCCCACCTCGGCCTCCCAAAGTGCTGGGATTACAGACATGAGCCACCGTGCCCCACCTCCACATCAACCTATATTTTAAACCTACCTAGGGATGAGGGACAGATTCTCCAGGCAAGAGGAGAAAAATGCCAGGAAGGGCTGGTAGGTGAGATCCAGTGGAGAGGTTTGCAAATTCTTTAAAAAATCAGACCCCCATCTTCAGGTGGAACCAGAACCCAATGCCATATTCAGATCAGAGCAGAGCTGCTTGCTGGCCCCCTTCTCCTGCTCTGTGAGCAGTGGGCACTCCCCTGGTGACACCTGCCTCTGCTCTTTTGCAGCTGGGAGTGCTGAGGCTCAGAGACTATGGGACTTATCCAAGGTCACCCAGAGACTCAGAGCAGCACTGAACTAGGGCGTTTGATCCCAACTCTGCCATCTAGGTGCCCTGTGCCAGGCCGGCCTGGCCTGGCACGCTGCTTTTCCGGGCCCGTGCCCCGCCCCCACTCACCATCCGTGTTCTCCAGTACCGTGCTGTGCTTCACAAAGGCCACGTCCCCTGCCCCTTCCGCCAGGCACCTGTGGAGAAGCTGTGGGTCTGGATGGGCTGAGTCCCTGGCCCCTGCCCATCTTCCACCTCTGGAGGCCTGGCTTGGGCTGTAGGGGTGGCCATGATCGGCATGGGGTTTCCAGTCATGTGGTCTGGGTTCCAGCTCCCTGGCTGGTTGGGTGTGTGGCTCTGCTGAGCTGTGGCCCCTTCCTAGTCCCTGTCACCTGTAAAGCGGGGGCAGGAAAGCAGCTCCCATCGGGCTGCTCTGAGGATGAGAGGCTCTTTATCATCCAGTACAGACCCTCTCCAGCCTGGCTCAGGCCTGTAGGGAGCAGGCACTCCCAGGGCAGCTGCTATATACTACCAGCAGCCTTGACTCTCAGGGTGTTGGTTTTTGTTATTTTGGTTTCAGAGATAGGGTCTCACCGTGTTGCCCAGGCTGGAGTGCAGTGGCACAATCATAGCTCATGGCAGCTTTGACCTCTTGGGCTCAAGTGATCATCCTGCCTCTGCCTCCAAAGTAGCTAGGATGACAGGTGTGTGCCACCATGTTGGGCTAATTTTCAGGGTGTTTTGAAGAGCATTCTACCCTGAGGCAGGGGATTGGACTAGAAGGCCTTTTCATGCCATGCATGAATGGGAGGGACCACTGAGTGGGAGGGACCACTGACTTGTACATGTTCTGTTGATGTCACTGCCTAGTGTTGGAGGCAGGTGAGACCTGCTGGGCAAAGAGGCTGCTTAGGTCCCCACAGGGAGAAAACACAGAGGGATTAGAGCAGGTCAGGGAGGGCGACATCAGGAGAGGGTTCTGAGGCTCCAAGAGAGTCAGAGAGAATGCGTGCCTGGCCAAGGACCCGGGGCAGGGGAGGGGCAAGGCTCTGCCGCTCGGAGGCGCTGAGTACTGTTCTCTCTATGCCAAAAACTGCATCCACTCAGATCACATCTGGAGCGTGGGACACCAGCAGGCTTCCCCGCTCCAGGTGGAAACGTGAGGCAGCTAGAGGAGCCCGAGAAGCTTCCTTTGCAGTCCTGCTGAGCATGTTTCCTCCTCTGCAGGCAGATGGAATTGGACCATGAACTGTTAGAGACTCTCTTATATTCACGGAAGGATTACCCAAGGTGCCAGCCCCAACCAGCGGCAGAGACAGGCCGGCCCCAAGTGTCAAGACACACTCCCCCGACCCCCCCTCCCTGGTGGTCTGAGAATGGGGACATGGGAGTAGTCAAAAGGCTGTTTTTTCCATTTTCTTCTCTCCGAGCCCTCACCTCACTAAATATACCAAACATGTTGATTTTATGAGCAAATCCAGTTTGGCATATTCCACTTGGATGTTTTTAAACTAACCAGGGCACAAAACTATATAAAGCGTGCTTTGATGAGATGCAGCCAACACCGCCACTTCCCCTCCAAGGCCTCTCTGGGCAAAGGTGCTTTTCCCAGCATCTGTGGCCTTAAGCGCCTCTGCCCGCACGATTCAGCTCCTCCCGCCCCCGCTCCGCTCACCGGAAGGCCCCGCTGTAGTCGTAGTATCTCTCCAGGGGGCTCTTGTCACACACCCCTTCCCCAGAGCTGTCACCCCTGCAGAGGTGACAGAGGGACTCAGAGTAACGGGTCTCTCCTGCCCCCGGGACGCAGCTGCCCCCAAAATAGTCGCTGACAGCTGTGGGAAGGAGGTAGAGAGGTCACTCAGCAGAACTTTCTTCAGAGCCAAGTTAAAGCCCCAGAGTCAGCAGGGGGCCCGGGCCCTGCAGGGTCTCATCTGGACCCTGCTGAGAAGGGTTCCACCTTCCAGCTTCAGTCTGAGCAAAACTGGGGAGCCAGATCCCATCAGTGATCCCAAACCGGGTCCCCCAAGGCAGCAGTGAGCACTGGGGAGCGACTGTCATTTAAAAGTGGTTCGGGGGAACTACAAGTTTCCTCCTAAGTGACCACGCGGGATAACTAAGCATCAGCTAGACGCTCTTCTCATCGTGGTTTCATTTCCAGCTCAGCGAATTGTGACTGGTGGCAGAGGGGAAATAAAGACAGACACTTCTCACAGCACAGGGAGGGAGGCAAACGCCCGGCGGCTGGCCTCAGGGGACGAGGTCAGGGTCTGCTGCCCTGCATGGTTCTTCAGGCCCGGCCAGCACCAAAACTCACAAATATTTATCCTGTGCCACACGAGAACGCCCTGCTGCCGGCACCCAAGCCCGTCGGGCCACACTCATCACCAGCCAGACTGAACTTTTCCAGAGTAAGCCCTCTTCCTGGTCTTTTTTCTGTGACCTCCCAGAGGAGTAGGTATTTAATAAATAGGCCAAGTTCCTGGCGAGCCACCCACGCCTGGCCACAGCCGAGAGGGTGAGGCTTCCAGGCTCTCGTGGGTTTACATGGGTGGTTGAGCTGATGAGCCACTTGGGGGCTTTCTGGGTACAAGTCAACACCTTGTTTGGGTCCTGAAAAAACAGCATTTCTGGTCCTGTAAAGCTGAGGACACATTTCTAGACACAGTGTGGGAAGCACTCCTGGGAGATTCACTGCCTCCCACTCATGGGCTGGGCCTGTGCCTGACCATCATGTGGGGCACCATGAGGGGTGAGCAAGAATGGTGCCCACAGGGGCCAAGCAAGCAGGAAGTCAAGAGGCGGTGCGCAGGGCTGGCGGCAGAGCGCACGGTATGGGGAGGCGTGGAGGACGCTGCTGTGCCTTCCAGGGATGAAGAATGGCGGTGAGGCCGGAGGGAGGCCACCCAGTGAAGGGACAAGCATGAGCCAAGGAAAGGAGGGGAGGCCTGGGGACCCTCCTGCCCAGCCCAAAGCCCTCAACTTTGCCCTCACCTTTGAGTACGTCGCAGCCCATCACCGAGAGGCGGCCGCTCTCCACCAGGTAGCCCACGGGCACGTTCCAGCCCACTGTGCGATTGATGCCCGTGTGGCAGGACTTCACGCCTTTCAGGGTGTTGATGGTCACTTGGGAGCTCCTCTTGACCACAGCCACGGCGTAATAGGAGGTACCAACCTCTAGGAGGGGAGGGGAGCGGGTGAGGGCAGCACGGAGAGGCCTCAAGGGAGGCTGCACCAGCACCCTGCCGGGGCCGGCTGTGGGAGAGGTGTGTGCACGGAGCATGGCTGTACATCATGGATGTGTGCATAGCATTCTCGTTACCAAGACAGCAAGTGGGCTTAATCCACATGTACTACGAGACCCTGCCCTCTAGCCTCTCGAGGTAAATACGATCCTGAGATATTAATGTATTCACTGATTTCCCCTCTTCCTAAGCAGCTGGTGCTTAGCTGGTTCACATTTGCTCACATCAGGGGAGTTATTTAGCTGGACAGAAAGCAGAAGAAGCCATCAAGTCCTTGCTTTCCAAAAGCCTAGGCCGCTAGGAGAACTTGGAGGGTTTGAGGGAATCGTATCAGGGTTATGGGAGGAAGGGTGGCTGGGACGAGCAGGGGAGCAGGGGAGGAGAGGCGATTTCCTGGTGCTGAGGGGGTTGGAGGAGAGTGAGAGGAGGCAGAGACAGAGAGACCTTGCAACGGGGTCCCAAGTCACTCACGACCCTCAAGGCTGCAGGGTGCGTGTGGTGGGCCAGGGTTCTGCAGCCTTGTGAAATGTTCCCCTGCGCCAAGGTGGCTTCAAGGGGCAGTTCAGGCAAAACACAGACGACGCAGCTATGGGAACTGATGGCCAGAGGGTCTCCCATCGCACGAGCGCGCACACAGGCATACACGCATGCGCAAACTGCCAGGTGGGGTGGGAGGCAACTTCAGAACGAAGTTGGGTTCTAGAACATAAAGTCAGTGTTACTTCTTGCCCACCAGGGTCTGCCCCCACCAACCTAAGTAGCTTCATCTGGTGCCATCCTCTGACTCACCCACCTTGTTTCTTTCCAACTCCCTGGACCGCCTCAGATCGTTGCCGGGCTCAGCTTGCGCATCGCCTCCGCAGAGCACCGTCCTGCCTGCTCTATTTCAGTGGGTTTCTCTGCAACCCTCGTTTGCTCTGTCCTGCCCTTCCCTTTTCCTCACAGCACCCCCACATGTGTCACTGTGTAGCTGTGTGTGTGTTTACTCTGCTCTGTGAGGGCAGGAAGGTCTCTTTGTTTACTGCTCCATGCTCAGACCAGCGGGTGGCAGGTGCTTAGCAGAGGTATGGAGTTAATTAAAGAGGAAGAGGTGCGTGGGGCCTCGGAGGCAGAGCTGGTTCTGGCTGATGGGTGTGCAGGGTTGGACTGTGCTGTGTGTCATTTGATGGTCATTCATTCAACAAGGAACCAGCCAGTGCTTTCTCCAAGCGAGACGCTGTGTGGAGTTCCAGAGGATAGACACGGGGAAGACTGGGCCCTCCTCTGGGGACTAACGAGGCTGAGCAGGCAGAGGCTTGCAGAGGCCATGGGGGTGCAGGCAAGAGGCCCTGCTCCAGGGAGGGCGGGGCTCAGGGAGCACCTTGGAGGAGGTGACAGTTGCGCTGGACTGTGATGGAGGCCAGGCACCGGCCAAGCAGAGGTGGCGGGGGAGACGCAGGAGCAGGCTGAGCTGGAGGCAGGTCCCGTGTGTGATGCGGGCACTGGGCAAAGGAACTCACGCTTTCCAGCACGTACCACATCAGGTGGGCACACGGCCTGGCTCATTTAGTCTGGGTGACAGTGCAGGTGTTACCATCCCCATTTTACAGTCCGGGAAGTGGCCGTTGGCCAAGGTCACAGAGGTCATGGGAAGGGGAAGCGCTGGGTCTGCTGAGCTGGGCGGCTGCCAGGCGGCACCTCCCTACCCAGAGCCGAGCTTCTGACAGGGAGGCCCTGAGTGTGCAGGTGGCTCGGCATTAAGGGCCCCTCGCTCACCCCAGGCAGTTACACACACAGAAAACCGCGCCCGGCACCGCACCGAGCCCGGGGCAGTACCACGCCCAGCACCGCACCAGGCCTGGGGCAGCCCGCAGTAAGAGCTGAGTGGGCACAGGCTAGGGGGCTGCTGGGCTCCCTGTGGGGAAGAGCAGACTTGGGGCAGCTCTCTGTGTCCCAAGCTCCTGCCCCTGGGGAATTTCAGAGAGACTTAGGGCGTTCGTCTGGCTGGGACTCCAGGACTGCTCTGTGGACAGGGCTGATGGTCAGCTCAGGCCAGGCCCAGCAAGGGCAGCCTGGAGAGCTGACTTCCAGCGCAGGCCGTCCTCTCTCCTCCCACCTTACCCTCCTACCTTGATCATACACTTCGCCCACCACGGGCTTCAGGCCATACTCCTTTCCCGCCTCATAGATGGCTCCTCCATCCAGAGTGATGGCGTCGGCCTCCTGGGCCTGCAAGGAAACGTGGCTCAGCCAAGCCTGGCCCAGCCGGCCTGTTCGGCAAAGAACCTGGGACACCAACCAGATGGCCTGGGGCCCCACCCCAAGGCCCGGAGGGCTGTGCTGTTATCTGGCCCTGGAGCCCAACCAGGGCTCAGGGCTCTCCCCTTTTCCCAGGCCAAGGATTCACCTTGTTTTCTTAATAATATTTTAAAAAATACTAATCATTAGTTTTGCAGGACTCAGATATCCTAGTAAAAAAATCAGATAGTAGAAAATGGCACGCAGTGAAAACTGAGCCTCGCTTGCTTTCTGTCCCTCCACCCCTCGCCTCTACTGCCACCCTAGGTGTTCTAGCTTTTTTTTCTCTAAGATGGTCTGTGCTTGCGGTTTCTGCCCTCACATGGAGCCTGACCCACAGCCTTGGCCTCAGTGTGAGCCTATGATTGGATGAGGTCTTGGGGACATACTGGGGGCAGAGCTGGAATGAGAAGCCAGCTCTCTCTGCACCCACCCGGGAGGGACGCCACTCTCTCATGGTGCCTCTGAGGATTATCAGTGTCCTTTAGCAGGTCTCAGCAGACCTGCCTTCCTACCCCATACTCACCCACCTAGGAGTCCAGCCCCTGCTCCTCCTTCCCAGAAACCACACAAGCCCCATTCTGGAAAGCCCCATGGCAAAATGAGCAAGTAGCCGCCTGGGGCCACTGAGGGGTCACCACCATCTGGGCCCCCTTGGCAGGGGCCTTGTGGAAGGGCAGCCTCTCAGGCGCCTTTCCTTGCTGGCACCCCTCTGAGCGGGTCCTCCTGAGGCTCCCACCTCCTGGCCTGGGCCCGGGGGGAGGCGACTGGCCTTGTTGCTGGGGAGACTCGGGAGATCCTATCGGCTGGGCCTGGCAGGGCAGGGTCGGCTCCTTTCTGGGTGAATGAGGCTATTGTGTGCTCCCTCCTGAGTCAGAGCCCTGTTTTCTGGCAGGGCGGAAAGGAGAGGACTCACTGCGATGAGCTGGATGCAGTGGTCAGGCGAGGTGCCCTGGACGCAGAGGAGGGAGGGCTGGATGCCCGCTTCCCGGAAGGCCTTGCTCATGTTGCTGCACTTCTGCTGCTCTGGGTCTGAGCTGACGCACCACCGCACCTCCACGCCACCGAGCACTGCAGGCAGGGAGCTGTGAGGCCCAGCTCCCCCACCAAGCCCAGTCCCGGCCCACCATGGAGGGTGGCTCCAGCAGTTCTGTGTGAGCCTATCCGCCTGGAAAGCCAGTCCTCTAGGGCAGCCCTGCCCTCCCACAGGCACAGAGACAGGGGACGGGCTGGTATTCCTGTGCTCAGGGCCTCTCTGACCAGGGGCACGGCTGCTGGCAAATGCAATGGCTCAGAACCCAGCCCTCTAGAGAGGTGTGGGAAGGTCTACAGGTTGCTTCTCAGCTACCCCTACCTGGTGGGAGCACTGGCTGGGGAGTCTCGGCAGGCCCTGGAAGTGGAGGCTCCTTCCCCTCCAGGCCTCCCAAAGAGCGTGCTCGTGTGGGTTCCCTCACCCCAGTGTCCCTGGGCCTTCTTAGGAACTGTGACAGGAGAGTGAGGTGAGGGGGCTGTGGGTGGACTGCCCTCCGGGAGCCCTGCACCTTCGGGGAGTGTCTGCGATTACGCTGGCTGCAAACCCACCCTCGGTGGGCACAGTGCCAGGCCCTGCCAAGGGAAGGCAGCAGGCACAGCGGGGAGGCTGAGGACCCATCAGGGCGGGCTCAAGCCTCTCTGACAGAGCCTGCTTCATCTTCCGATAAAGCAGATAAAAACCCCACCTTCTGTGTTGAAAGGAAACCCATGTAGAGAGCCCAAGACACACAGATCCTCAGGGCACTTCTGCTTATGCCTCAGGATCTGACCGGGTCAGAGTCCCCGAGAGCTCCAGGCCAGGGCCCCAGAGGAAGGGGTGCTGGAGCCCCTTGGGGTGGATGACTTTCAGGCCTTAGCTCCTCTGCCAATCACCCTGCCCCAGCCAGCATTGCCAGAGGCCTGTGCTGGAGGGAAACGCATGACTCCCCTTGCAACCAGGTCACCCTCCAGTGGCAGC
The DNA here is from genome assembly GCF_001698545.2 of Rhinopithecus bieti. Classification (NCBI taxonomy): domain Eukaryota; kingdom Metazoa; phylum Chordata; class Mammalia; order Primates; family Cercopithecidae; genus Rhinopithecus; species Rhinopithecus bieti. Next base: position 846,431 of record NW_016810508.1, read on the forward strand.
CCCACCAGTCCGAGGGCCGAGACTGCAGCTTCCTCGACAGCCCTTCCCTCCCCACTCCCGGCGGCGCCCTGGAAAGCCGAATTGCCTTCCCCTCCGCAGCGCTCCAAGCTCCCCGGCGGGAAACGGCACAGTTCAGACGGCGGGTGGTCGTGGCTTCACTGTTTGCATTGATGAGTGCGTCGCCTGCGGCCACAGCGGTGCCGTGAACTCCATCCCCGCGAGCCGCTCCCCGAGGCCCCGCCTCCCGTCCCACCAGCCCGGGCCCGACTCCCTGGGGCGCCGACGCGAGGGGACCCAGCCTCCGCCCGAACCTCCGTCCTGCATGTGCAAGGCCCCCTCGGGCGGACCCCGCGCCCCTCCGGGTCAGTCCCTCTGAATCTTCTCCCGCGGGGCTCGGGAGAAAGAGCCGCTCTGGCCCCCACTGTCGTCCTGAGTTCCTGCGCCCGTCAGGAGGGGCCGCCCTCTGGGAGCTCCTCGCCACATCCACGGCCTCCCCGCCACGCCTCAGCGCGCGCTTTTCCCTGGAGCGCCGGAAGCCAGACATGCCCGTCTGCGCTTCGGTGCCAGTTCCCTCCGCCGTCCTCACTCGACCCCGAGCCCCTGCGTCCCCTGCCTCGCTCCCCCAGAGCCGCGGGCTCAGGCACATTTCCAGCCCCAGGACCCCCGCCCGCCTTCGGCGCTCACAGCGGGGCCTCACCGGTACGCAGAGCCAGGAGCAGCCACAGGGCCCGGCTCGGGCCCGGCATGGCGCCGTCGGGGCTGGCTGGGGCCGGGCTGGGGCTGGGTCCAGGTCCGAGGAAGTCAGCAGCAGCCGGGCTTCCTCCCCGCTCCCGCCTCACGCGGGCGCGAGCTCCTTAAGTGCGGCCGGGAGTTCCTGGGCGGAATCCACGCCCCGGGGGCGCAGGTCACCCCCCGCCGGCCCGGACCGCACACCTGGGCTGCCCCGGCGCGCCCCCTGCTGGAGCGCGGCCTGACGCTCGGGCCCGGGCACTGCTCTTCGGGCCTCTTCCCCGGCGTTCCAGGGGATCCTCCCCTCCTCTTGTCCTAGAGAGACTCCAAACACCACGTCTAACTGGAGAGAGAAAAGCTCAGGTGTGGAAGGAAGAAGAGGTCAGAATCCCAGAGTCGGGGCTGGAGGTAGCCGGAAGGTCATCTCATTCACGCAGCAGCTCCCTCCCAACACACCTGCACAGAGATCTAGGGATACAGAGGAGCCCAGGCCGACTGCCCTGGCGAGGGAATAACTCCCGGGGGGCATCTCGGCCTAGCCGACTGCCTCTCCTCGGGCCTAGAGACGGGAGGTGACTTGCCCGAGTCAGGCATCCAGTCAGTGGCAGGTGAGAAGAGGACCAGAGAGGAATTGGAGGAAGCAGAAAAGGAGAAACAGGCAGAGAAGGGGAAGAAGAGAGTGAAGAAGGTGAGGGAGGAAAGGGTGGGTTGACCATATTTCTAGGACAGCGGTTCTCAGTGTGGTCCCTAGGCCAGCAACGTGAGCATCACCCTGGAACTTGTTGGAAACCCAAGTGCTCAGGCCCCACCTCCGACCCACTGAATCGACAGCTCTGGGGGTGGGGCCCACAATCTGTTTTTAGTTTGGGGCACTGCAAATGTTGAGAACCACTGCTCTGGGCAGGCAAAAGCTTCGCTCCCCATGTGGCTGGGGATGTGGGGAATGAACTGAAGACATTGTTAGTCATCTGCCTCCATTTAGGTCTCACCTTTTGTCATCAGCCCTCATGAGTACTCAGAAATGATGTCTCTCTCTCTGACACGGGTAAGTAAAACAGTGAGTTTGTCTGTCCTTGCACTTGCTCTGTGCCCTGGGGAAGGAAGCCCTCCCTCCTCCTGTTGGGCCATGAAGCTACTGCTTGTCACCCACTGGATCCGGGGAAGGAAGATAGGCTGGGATTCGGGAGACTCGAGCTCTACTTTTTAAAAACCAACGACTTACGGACCTTGGGCAAGTTCATTGCCCTCTCTGGGCTTGTTCCCCATATGTAAAAGGACGGCCCTGACATGCCATACTTCCCCTCTCCTGTCTGCTCTGGAGAGCTCAGGTGCTGTGGAAGTCGATTCTCCATGCCCCGCAGATGGGTCCCTTCTTCCCAGTTCGCACAGAGGGGCGGAATGGACTAGCAGGCAGCCCTGCCAGAGGGGCTAACCGGTTGTCCTAAGAAGGTAGAATAAATAGAAGTGTCTTAACAAGCCTGGTCCTCCTGACCATGAGGATAGAAAGGCTCATTTGGCACATTCCGGGAGCCACCAGGTTACTGGCAGCATCTTTGTTGACTCAGTCCTTCCTTTGGCAAAACTCCAAGTGACACTGATAGGGAGTGAGAAGGACCATAACCTAAGCGGTCTGCTGAGCTCTTTCACAATGAGGCTCTTCCCTTATCTCGGGTGTCAGTCACCTGTGACTCATCAGTGAACTTGCTGCCTCTGGGTTCTCGGGGATTCTGCATGGGGCCCATTTGCCCAGGGTTGGCGTGAACGTGTATCACCTTTGTGGAATGGGGAACTCTGCCTCAGCTTGAGCCAGGATTCTGCCATTTCTGGGGTCCAGACATACCTGGGTGTGCCAGAGAAATGGGTGTGATGTAATGAGAGAGTAATAAACCAGTAGTTTAAGCCACAAACAGCCTTCTGGAGGAGCAGAAGCTGAGGTTAGTTTGGTCTCCATTCTAGACTCATATTGAGGTTAGAGGGAGAGCACACAAACTAAAGGAACTTGTTTCACTAACACTTTGATAAGATTCTGGGGCCTAAGCAGTTCTGCCTGACTCCCTGGCCCTACCCCGTAATATGAAATACAAAGAGCTCTTCTCCACTCTTGCCAAAGACACAGCTCTGGCTCTCCAAGGATTCAGAGTGCCCAGAAGCATTGAGCTTGCTTGTCAGGGAATTGAGGAACGGTAGATCCCATGGAGGGAATACACTACAGGCAGCCTCAGAAAGAGGGGGCCTTTGACAGGAGGTTGAGGAGGTCTGTCAGCAGGTAGTGGCTAATAAGCCAGCAAAAGGTGAACGGCTTTACCTCAAATCTTAGGAAAAAAATATTTTTCAACAAACCATAATTTCCATTTGTTACTTCTATGGCCCACAATGTCTTTAAGAACAAGCCAAATAGTTTTCATTCTGGAGAACCCTTGGAAGGCTAGTGTGCCCTGAGAAAGCTGGGGTGTGAGCACGTGCAGTAGTGTGATGATGTCAGAGGATGTCATGCTCTTGCTGACTGGTTGGGTGTGAGCACCTGCAGTAGTGTGATGATGTCAGAGGATCAGAGGATGTTATGCTCTTGCTGAATGGTTGGGGTGTGAGCACCTGCAGTAGTGTGATGATGTCAGAGGATGTTGCGCGCTCTTGCTGACTGGTGTGTGGGTGCGCGTCCATGCCCAGCGGACGTCGGGAGGTCGTGAGCACCGTGTAGTAGTGTGCATGTCAGACGGATTCAGAGGATGTTACGCTCGTTTCTGACATGGTTGGAGCTGTTAGCACCTGGCAGTAGTGTGAGTGGTCAGAGGATCAGTAGGATGTCACGGCTCTTGCTTGACTGGTCTGGGGTAGATGAGACCTGGCGAGTAGTGTGATCGTCAGAGGATGTTACACTGCTTGGCTCGACTGGTTGGGTGTGAGCAGCCTGCGTCAGTAGTGTGATGAATCCGTCAGGAGGCATCAGGAGGGATGTTGATGGCTCTTGCTGACATTGGTTGGGGTGTAGACCTGCAGTAGGTGTGATGATCGTCAGAGGATGTTACGGCTCTTGCTGACTGGTGTTGGGGTGTGAGGCACCTGCAGTAGTGGTCATCACAGGATTGTTACGACTCTTGCTTGAGTGGGCTTGGGTGTGACGATGTGAGCACCTGACCATAGGTGTGGATATGCGAGATATTGACTGCGTCTGCTGACTGGTGTTGCCTGTGAGCACCTGCCAGTTAGTGTGGTGATGATGGTCAGAGGATCAGAGGATGTTATGCTCGTTGCTGAATGGTTGGGGTGGTGAGCACCTGTAGTAGTGTGGGATGTCACGCTCTTGCTGACTGGTTGGGTGTGAGCACCTGCAGTAGTGTGATGTCAGACGATGTTACACTCTTGCTGACTGGTTGGGGTGTGAGCACCTGCAGTAGTGGTATCACAGGATGTTACGCTCTTGCTGAGTGGTTGGGGTGTGAGATGTGAGCACCTGCAGTAGTGTGATGATATCAGAGGATGTTACACTCTTGCTGACTGGTTGGGTGTGAGCACCTGCAGTAGTGTGATATCAAAGAATGTTACACCTGCTATTTAATCTGAATTTGTATATCGAGAACCATGGCAGACATATTGAGCAAGTTTTAGGAATAAGTTTTTTTTTTCTTTTTTCCTCTTCAAAGGAAAGGATTTTTTCCTATGAAGCCAGATGTAGGGTAAGTCCTGTCCATTTGGGCTGTGTGAAGCTCTACGTGCAGGATTTTCAAAGGCAGAGTCTATGTTTGATCGTTTCTGTGCTCATCACAGGGTCTTGAACATAGAGGATGATTTCTAAGTGTGAACTATTATGCTTTAGGATGTTATTAACTATCATTACTGGTGTCTGATGCTGCTGAGGGGAAGAATGAGAGGAGCCACAGGATTTGGGGACTACAGTGGCCCCAAAGAGCTGTCTCAATGGCATGGCCAGGGCTGAGGCTTGGCCAGGAAACTGAACTCCATGAGGGCAGGGATGGTGTCTTGTCTACCACCGATCCCAGTGTCTAGCATCAGGTCTGGAATATAGTTGGATTCAATACATAATTATGATATTATAATAAATGAAGGGAAGAGTGAACAGAGTATCGCAAGGTATTTGGCTAAAAAAGGGAGAGGGGCTGTTTTCAGGAGATTCAGCATCGAGGTTAAGTTTTTATAGGATAAATCTGATCAGAATGTGAAGAGTAAGATCAAGACAAGCAGAGTGGGCAGCCAAAAAAGGAAAACAAAGCATGCTTCTTCCCTGGGGATGGGAGTGAGGAGGATGAGAAAGGCTGCAACCGAGCTGAGCCTGCCGTCAAGTTTAAGTCTCTCAATGCTGAGCTCAGTTTATTAATTATCAAACCACAAAAGCTTTCTTTTCCTAAAAACTTACTTGCAGTTCAGACTTTAACATGTAGAAGAAGATTATAAAGACTCAAAGATGAACTTTGGAGATAAAAAGTCATTAATAAATCTCCATCAACTTCATTGAATATAAGAGTTAATCTGGGAAGAAACCAGTATAAAAGGGGGTAAAGAGTGAAGAAGTAAAATCAAGAATACTATATTTGGCTTTGTCACTAAAGACTTTCAGAGAAATTATTTATACCCCAGCTATTTCCAAGGAGGGCTTCAGCTGACTTATAAAGAAAACATATATGCACAAGGAAGATAAAATCACAAACCATGTTCGAGAAGGGAGATTATTATACAGGAACCAGAAAAGAAAGACTATAATTGAACAAAAAAATTGGCTTAGAGATTTATAGTCAGACTTTTTTTTTTTGGAGACTGAGTTTCGCTCTTGTTGCCCAGGCTGGAGTGCAATGGCACACTCTCTGTTCACGGCAACCTCCGCCTCCTGGGTTCCTGCCTCAGCCCCCCGAGTAGCTGGGATTATAGGTGCACACCACCTCACTCGGCTGATTTTGTAATTTTTGTATTTTTCACCATGTTGGCTAGGCTGGTCTTGAACTCCTGACCTCAGGTGATCCACCAGCCTCGGCTTCCCAAAGTGCTAGGATTACAGGCGTCAGCCACCACACCCAGCCTATAGTCAGACCTTTTTATCCCCTTCTCCACCTCCCTACCCCCACATCTCTACCAATTTGCAAATGAAGCCACTGCCAACACTTAAGACTGTTTTCAGATCCTTAAAAAGCTACCGCAGTGATGACACGGCCATGCCACAGTAGCCAGCAGGCTCTGCAGTAGAGCTGTGTGCTCCAATCTGCCCTGGTACTTCACAGGAGAAAGGAACACAATAAAAAATGCCACCTAACAGGAGGCATCTAAAGCAGTAAAGGCAGCACAGGAAGCACATTCTCAGTGTTAAGTGGACACCCAAAGACTGCAGGAATTCAGGCACCAAGGGCTGTAACTGGCCAGATTTCTGCAGGTGAGGGGACTTAGGGTGGCTTTGAAGAAACTAGAGCTTTGATAAGGGGACTTGGGTGGGGAGGACACAACAGATGGGAGGTGGGTTGGCAAAGGAGGCATCTGCGGTGACAAACAGCTATGACAAGCTCTGCAGAGGGTGTATAAATAAGAGGTATGGCCAGGGAGGTTAGGACTTATTGATTACATACTATATTCCAGGAACTATACTTTTACAGGTGAATCAATTCATTTGGATTTAGGATACATGAAGGTCACTGAAGAGAGGGAAATAAAAGTTGCACTTGAGGAAAAGTCATCTGGTGCGTAGCTGGATCAGCAAGGGAGCAGATTAGCGGCTGGGAGATGATTTAAGAAGCCACTGTAACAATCCAGGTCTGGGTGGCGTGAGTGAGAACCTGGATTCGAGTGATGGCGGTGGAAATGAGAGCAAGAAAAATTATCACATTCAGGAAGAATAGCATTTGGTGTCTGATGGGAGGTGACTGAGAGAATATAAAGTATAACCATTATTAGCTACAAGTAGAAAATTAAAAGTTTAGTAAAGCTTTTTCCTAGGAAGGGTATGGCAGATAAACTAAATCTGAACCAAGCACTGAACTTTCAGAGAAAGGGATCTATCTTCAAAAGATGTCTTTTCTAGTCTTAAATACCACTAGGGAAGTAGATATTTTTGATCAGATGACATGCGATTTAGAAAACCTTTTTGTGGAGACTCAATAGTGTGGAACATATGGGACTTTCATACACTTCGTCTTGTCTTTAGCTATCCCATCTGTGTGAGGTAAATGTACCCAATTTTAGACATCCTGAAGACAGATTACATCACTCTTCCTCATCTTTTCTACCATCAGAGAATTCACTGTATCATTAATTCATTAGCAACTTTCACATGCTAATTTTTTTGTACTGACTTGTATATAAAGAAATTCACTTGGCTGGGCGCAGTGGCTCATGCCCGCAATCCCAGCACTTTGGGAGGCGGAGGCGGGCGGATCACAAGGTCAGGAGTTTGAGACCAGCCTGGCCAATATGGTGAAACCCCGTCTCTACTAAAATACAAAAATTAGTCGGGCGTGGTGGTGGATGCCTGTAATCCCAGCTACTCGGGAGGCTGAGGCAGGAGAATTGCTTGAACCCGGGAGGCGGAGCTTGCAGTGAGCAGAGATCGTGCCACTGCACTCCAGCCCCGGAAACAGAGTAACTTCGTTTAAAAAAAAAATCACTCTATTGGAGTTATAAACTGTCCAAATGAAATTGGTCATTAACAGTTGACTGGCAGAAGTAGGATAAATATATGCGCAACACAAGTAGTTTCTACTTTCGGTAAACACCACTATTTCCTAAGGATTAATCTGGAACCAAATGAAAGGAGGGAACTACGGTGTTTTTTTCACACACAAGTGAGCAGCCATACTGTGGTTAAAATGAAGGGGTTGTCAAGGCCACGTGTGCTACCTGCACGCAGGAAAAGGCTGAGTGTCACACCCATTGGTGGAACCAGCTCTCATCAAGGACTCCTTAAGTGCACTGCACTAGAATTAGATTACTATAAATTGCATAAGTAATATTTAAAATGCGTAGAGGTTACCACCTAAAGAAAACAGTAATTTGGAAAAACAATCCTTTGTCTGGAATGCAACAAACCCAATTTTCTTAAACGATCAGGGTTTTGTCTCCATGGACTGTTTTCTAAATTATAAGGCTATGAGACAATCCCATCTTCAGCAACGGCCTGTCTGCAGTTTGTTCTCTTCTCACTCACTGCTGTCCTACACAGACTACACTTATTTCACCTAGGACATCAGTAATGAGTCAGGCACCAGTCACCGGCACACCGAGCTATTGGATCATTAGTGTTTTTTCCTGAGGGCCTGAAATTCTGATGTGCTCATTCTTGCAGTCATTCCTGCTTTAGACACAAATTTCTTCTGTAAACAGGCTCTCAGGATCCATCATTCTGCCTTTAAAATTTGTTTCAGGATGACAGGCTCCTATGCAACCTGCTAAGCATGTGGGTCCTCACAGTACTGATGAAGTGGGGGTGGGGGTGGGGCTGGGCCCTTCATGGCTTTCAGCATCAGAAACCCTTTTTTGCTTGCTGCCTCTTGTTCCTGTAGGTCTAGGGTGGCAAAGAAATACACAACTATCATGGAAAAAGATGAAAATGACCCCAAAGTCCTTCCAGCAGTGAATGAAGTCTGTGGTGCGTCCACACAACGGAATACTGCTCGGCAACGAAAACCATGCATTCCTCTCCAGTGCATTTTGCTAAGCCACACCCCAAATGCTACACTATACTCCATATGACATTCTGGGAAAGGCAAAACTGTAGGCACTGGAAACAGATCGGTGGTTGTCACAGGTGGGGGCTGAGAGGTCTGGACTACACAGGGAAAAGCATCCGAGAATTTCTTTGGGACAGTGAACTGTTCCATATTCTTGATTGTGGTGGTGGTTACATGACTCTATGCATGCATCAAAACCTAGAATGATACACCCAAAAAAGTGAACTTTACTGTAGACAAATTAAAAAATAAAGACAGAAGACAGCAGCTTCCCCTGCCTGTCGTGGGAGACCAGGCGGAAGCTGAGGTCACCTGGAGGGCCGGTCATGCTCTATGTACCAAGCTTCGTGATTGTTACACAGGTGATGTTTCTCTGTAAAGAAGTACTTTTTTATTTTATTTTATTTTATTTATTTTTTTTGAGATGGACTACAGGCGCCCAAAATCATGCCTGGTTACTTTTTTTTTGTATTTTTTTTAGTAGAGACAGGGTTCCACTGTGTTAGCCAGGATGGTCTCGATCTCCTGACCTCGTGATCCGCCCACCTCGGCCTCCCAAAGTGCTGGGATTACAGGCCTAAGCCACCGTGCCCAGCCAATTGGGTTTTGTATACATCACTTTAGCCCTTACAACAATCCTGGCAAGGTAGTCATTCAAATCCCATTTAAAACACGGCAAAATTAAGGGTCAGGTTAATCTCCACAAGAGAAGCTGGAAGAATTCTAAGCCTCCGATTCCAATGGAAAAGGGAATTAGCTTTTAGAGTGTTCTATGTGCTAGTTCCCTTTATCTGTAATCTTACTGATCCTCAATAGATCTCCATTTTACAGATATGTAAACAGTAAGAGGGATTATGTGACTTGCCCAAAGTTACGTAAGTGGCAGAGTGGCATTCAAATCAAGCTGATTCCACAGCCCACATTCTTCACATCAGAGGGCACTGCTGCCAAAGTCAGCGAGAGGTATACTGTGCAATTCTGGAGGGAGACAAATGGAATCTTAAGTATTAGACTTAACTACCAAATGCTCTACAGTAGGGTCGGGAAAATGACACCTATGTTTTTCCTTGATATCTTTAAAACGCAACTTCTTCATTGTAATATCATAAATGTACCAATATTTAACAGCAGAGATTCAAACCTTCAGGGATTAATAAACCACAAAATCCAGCTCTTAGATTGGGAGGAAAAGGAATTTGTATGGTAGGAAAACTATTTTCTAGGAGTCAGGAGTTAAAAGTTCTAATTCTGGCTCTGTCCCTGATTTGCAGTGTAACTTTGTTAAGACATAGGGATCTTTAGGCTTCTATTTTATCACACGTAAATTAAGAGTATTCAAGGCAGAGAATCTTAGAAGGTAACTGCTCTAATACGTTAGAAAACAATTTTTACTAATTACTAAAATTCCTTAATTGCCATCTTTGGAGTTTAAATACTATAGTGTTTAGCAAGTATTTGTTAACCAGAGTGTATTTTGCTGGAATGAGCTCTGCAGGCTTGCTTCCATTATTATTATTTGTTTTTGAGATGGAGTTTCTCTCGTTGCCCAGCTGGAATGCAATGGTGTGATCTCGGCTCACTGCAACCTCTGCCTCCCGGGTTCAAGCGATTCTCCGGCCTCAGCCTCCCAAGTAGCTGGGATTACAGGCATGCGTCACCACGCCTGGCTAATTTTTTATTTTTAGTAGAGACAGGGTTTCTCCATGTTGGTCAGGCTGGTCTCAAACTCCCGACCTCAGGTGACACGTCTGCCTCCCAAAGTGCTGAGATTACAGGCGTGAGCCACTGCACCTAGCCTGCTTGCTTCCATTATTTGTTGAAGAGCCCAAGGTAGTCACAGAACAGGAAAGCAACCAGATAGCTACAGCCAAATCTAAGAGGCACTTTTCTTTTTGCCAACTTAAGGATATGAAGAGGCATATTAAAAAAGATAGCCTTTTAAAACATTTGAAACTGTATTATTCTCTGGACATTACAATAACGGACTCTTTTCTTACAAACATTGTTTCAATGCTGGTTTTAAAGGATTATTTCTTGGCATGTCACCGTGGCAGGGCTAGGCTGACTTGTTTCCCACAAACAGTCTTTTCAGCTTTGACGGGAGTGATTTGTTCTATGGGTCTGTCCTTACTAATTATATGACTTTGGGCAAGGATTTTCATCTAAGAGTCTTTCCTTATTTATAAAGGATTTTGCTAAACTAATAATTTAAGTCACAGTTCTTTACACAGTAGGGGGCAAAAAATGAGGCAGCCAAGTGTATTGGAAAGAATGTAGACTTGGGGCAGAGAGGCTTGGATCCAAATACTAAGCACTGCCACTTATTAGCTAAGTCATCTTGGGCAAGTGATTTAATGTAAACCTCATAGTGGGGCGAGTAACACCACCTTCTCTCTCTCTTTTTTTTTTTTAAATTAAGAGGTATGGGCCAGGCGCAGTGGCTCATGCCTGTAATCCCAGCACTTTGGGAGGCCGAGGGGGTGGATTACAGTCAGGAGTTCAAGACCAGCCTGATCAAGATGCTGAAACCCCGGCCGGGCGCGGTGGCTCAAGCCTGTAATCCCAGCACTTTGGGAGGCTGAGACGAGGTCAGGAGATCGAGACCATCCTGGCTAACATGGTGGAACCCCGTCTCTACTAAAAAATACAAAAAACTAGCCGGGTGAGGTGGTGGGCGCCTGTAGTCCCAGCTACTCGGGAGGCTGAGGCAGGAGAATGGCGTAAACCCGGGAGGTGGAGCTTGCAGTGAGCCGAGATCCGGCCACTGCACTCTAGCCTGGGCGACAGAGCGAGACTGTCTCAAAAAAAAAAAAAAAAAAAAAAAAAAAAAAAAAAAAAAAAGAAACCAAAAAACAATTAAGAGGTATGATACTAAAGTGGCTATTGCATAATACTCAGCAATCAGTAATCTCATTATTGATAATCCTGTACAATCTAGAAAGCTGCACAATCATATATTCTTACAAAAAAATCACTTAACAAGGACATCCAGAAAACAATGTTATGTAGATTTTAATACATAAATGGCATCCTTTTATAACCCACTTGATATTTTACAACATGTGACTATTTGGTAAATACTTCAAAACAGCTTATGCTGGGGTCTTGTAAGGCAATTTCTGAAGCTCTTGAGATTTTACAACAGTTTTCTTCTAGTATGTTTGTATTTTGTTAACAACCTACAATATTTAGTGTAACAGCAATATTGTGTGTATTTCAATGTGTTAACATACTCTGTTGCCTAATGGCTCTTGAATTCAGTTATAAATTACATGATGCCTCAAATTGTTTCAAGAAAATGTTAGCTTGCAAAATATTTTTTTCTTTCAAAATTCAAGACACATTTAACATATGGATTTTACAATACAGTTTATTAGCTGTTCTCCTCTTCTTCATAAATGGAATGGATAATGTTGATAATTCTTTACAAACCAGTACTCATTTCTTTAAGAAACTGTAATGAGGAGGTTGTCAAAAACACATATTTAATAAACAACTCCAAAGAGCAATGGGAAGCCAAATATTATTATTAATATAAAGGACCAGAGAAACTGATTTCTGAAATGATTTCTACCTTTCACTAAAATTTCTTAAAATTGCTCACCATGAAGATTTGTGTAATTCTAGTGCAGAGCAGTGGATGAAGGCTGTCTGAGGGGAAAAACACACACATAAATGGGGCTTTTGCCTGCCTTCCTATTAACAAAAGGAGAACTAGAAGGAAAGGGCAAGGACCAAAATCAAACCTGATGACAAGAACAACAATAACAACAACAAGAACAACAACAACAAAAAACCCCAGGAACCATTTGAAAACTTTTGTAGAAAAGAGGAGAATATGCCCATACTTTTACTTATAATCTAATTTCCCTAAATGTTTCTCCTCATGATCACCATGCCCCCATTTTCAGTTCACAGGATTAAGGAAGATAAGTCTATTCAATTAATATTTAATTTAAAAATCAAACAAAAAGTTAGGAGTAGGTGGAAAAAGAAACAAAATATATTTTAAATATATATATATATACGTTTGTGTGTGTGCGCAACTATGTAAAGAAAATAATTCCCATAGTTACAGAGTTTAGTTAAAGAAAGTTTTATATATATATATTTATATATATNATTTTCTCAACCTTCTGTGTAAACGGCGAACTTCCTTAGCACCTGAACATGGCCTCGATTCACAGAATGTGATGATCATTTACATATGAACAACTTCTGTAAGACACGATAGTGTTGCTCAAGTAGATTAAAAACATTTAAACGTTGTTATTCCTAGCAAATGTACTGGGAAAAAAGAACCTTCAAATAATAAAAGACTTTAAGAATGCTTAGGAAAAATGAAATCCCTTATGAAAGTTAACTCAGACATGAAGTTTTAAATTAAAAAATGTTTTCCTTATTTATCTATAATGAAACAATTGCTTTGATGATAGAAGCTGACTGAGAACAGGACTTGAGAGTAATACATTGGCCAAATCATGCTATTAAACTTAAGCATGCATAGTTGCTCAAAGTCTACTAAATCACTGATTAAAACCACTTTTTCATTTGTACTGAAATTTGAAAAGAATGTATATAAAGCTTTTCCAAAAATCTCTTAAAGTTACTTTCCCTTAAACATTAAGGAATTTTACCACAATTTCTGCGTCTCCCCAAATTCTTAATAGCTGGTCAGGCCATTCCATCTTCAGTTGTGAAAAATGGCCACTAACCAATAGTGACATTAAATAACACACATGATGTAACCTGAAGGAGACACTACATGTAAAAAAAGAAGCGCACCTGCAGACCATGATGTGGGATATAATTCAACATGAAATCAGTATTGAAGAAAGACTCCAGAGGAAAGGGCAAAGAGATGTCAAAGAAAATGGAATTGTGGAAAAGAGAAATAGAGAAACATGAGTTTTCATAACTTTTCTTTTGCTGGAACCCAGATGTAAGAACCAGACTGTTCTTCTATGATCTGTTTCACTTGGTTGTAAATGTCTTCCAGCGTATCTCCCTGTACAATAGCTGTAATGATAGAAACAAAATCAGAAATCTCCATTAGTTGTCTATTTTGTCATTACAATTATTGGTGAAATAGCAGAAACTAATATCTTTGAGAAAGTTACTCATCCAGGAAGAATCACCATTTACGCACTGTTCACTTAGAAAAAACGGCTCACTTCATTAATTTTCCTACTTGTATAGTATAAAATTTTATCTTAAAATGGATCAAAAGTAAGATTTGGTGATCTTTTGTTCTTTTACCATCTGAGCATATATTAGCTTTATTATTTTAAAACCAATTATTTTCTTAACTGTCCTGATTTCTCCATCACTATGTAGGAAAAAGGAAACTGGCTACAATCCCACAGACAGGATGATGCAGGATAATGTTTTGTTTTATTTTTTTTGGGGTAGGATCCCAGCGGAAAAGAGCTGGCTACAGATTGATGCTACTTTTTTCAGTTAAGCCGGCATGTCAGTTACTGTAGAGTAGGTGAATTATCTAAGCCAGCTTGTTAGTTTAGTGTTTAGAGACTTAATAATCAATGTTTATTTGCTGCCTGAAATAATGTGTGAAAAAAAGAGTAACAATTACTAATAAGTAATTCTTTGGAAATAGCTGAAGCCCCTGAGGTCTGTGGGGGATGAGGGTCAGTTAATAAAGCAAGCAAGCAAACAAACAAAAACAAAGTATCGCTAGACAGCAATAAGCATGAGTCACTTTTTAAGAGGAAAGAAAATGTTTATGGCTGGGCATGGGGGCTCATGCCTGCAATCCCAGCACTTTGGGAGGCTAAAGTGGAGGGTTGCTTGAGGCTAGGAGTTTGAGATCAGCCTGGGGAACATAGTGAGACACTGTGTCCAAAAAAAAAAAAAAAACTTAGCTGGGCATGGTGGTGTGTGCCTGTAGTCCTGGCTACTTGGGAGACTGAGAGAGCAGGACGATCTCTTGAGCCCAGAGTTCACATTTGCAGTGAGATATGATCGTATCATTGGATTGTACCATTTGCCTGGGTGACAAAGTGAAACCCTGTTTCTCACAAAAAAGTTTACATATAAATGAAATAATTCAGAATTGCAAATTAAATAAGTCACTTATTAAACTACAAAAAAATGCCCAGTGATCTTGGAAGAGCATCATAGGTGTAGATTTCCATGGTCTGAAAAACCGAGCATAAAATGTCGAAGGGAGATTTTAAATAATACTGTCTATTTGGTACCTGAGATTATGAGCATAGAAGAAAGAAGTTATATGTAGGTAAGAAGGGCTTATACGTAGCTAGGAATGCCTGAGTAACCAAGAATTTTAAGTAACATAATATTCGCTAGTATCAGTTTTGTGAGACTTCTACCTTTTGAGCTAAATACAGACATGCCTCAGTGTCCCTGAAGACTCAGTTCAATTGACAAGATACTTGGTTTGTGGGTTTGGCATCTTGATGCACTCCAACAGCACAGGACAGAATCCCAGAGCATTTCATAGTTTAGGCTGACAACAGCACACAAGGATTTATTTTAGGAGAAAAGAGCCAGGAATTGCCTTGGGAAATACACATTTTGCTTACTTTGTAAATTCATGAACGGCACGGTTAGTAAACCAGGATACTCCTTGGGAAGAAACTGGGAAAGTATAAGGCTGCAGACACCTTAACCATGTGGTTAAAATTAGCATCACAAGCAACGGCACAAGCAGACTCTGTAAACCTCCTTGTATGACACACAGAGGATACATCATTACGTCACTGCTATTCCTGCCCCAAATGCATAACCTAAATCTAATTATGAGAAAACGTCAGATAAATCCAAATTGAGGGAGGGACATTTTATAAAAGAATGGGTCTCTGGCCAGGTGCAGTGGCTCACGCCTGTAATCCCACCACTACGGGAGGTCAAGGTGAAGGTGGGCGATCGGAGGGGTTCCAGACCAGCCTGGGCAACACGGCAAAATCCCGTCTCCACAAAAAATACTAAAATTAGCTGGGCATGTTGGCTGCAGCCTGTAGTCCCAGCTCCTTGGGAGGCTGCGGTGGGAGGATCACTTGAGCCTGGGAGATGGAGGCTCCAGTGAACTGAGATTGCACCACTGCACTCCAGCCTGGGTGACAGAGTGAGACCCTGGCTCAAAAAACAAAACAAAACAAACGAAACAGAAAAAACAACAAAAAAACCCCCTAGTTTTTACTCTTAAAAAATGTGAGTCAAGGTCATGAATGACAAGACTTGGGAACTATTTCAGATTAAAGAACGTTAAAGATGTGATAATATTTCAGATTAAAGAACGTTAAAGATGTGATAATTCACTGCAACACGTGAGCCTGAACTGCATCTTGCACCAGAACAGAAAAACCATTTTTTTTCCATTTTGCTCTAAAGAGATTAAAAGAATAGTGAAATAATAATAAGATCTATAGTTAGATGAGACATATAATTATTAAATTTCCTGATTTTAGTAATAAAACTATGATTATAAAAGGGCATATCACTGTTTTTTGGAAAAATACACACTGAAATATTTAGAAGTAAAGGGGCATCTACCTGAAACTTACCCTCAAGTGTTTCAGAAAAAAAATTATAAATGTGGTAAAATGTTAACACTTGAGGAATTTGGGTGAAGGGTACATGAGACTCCCTGTACTATTCTAACTTCAATTTAAGTCTGAAATTAGTTTGAAAAACATAAGAAAGCACAAGGCTTATAAAAACCATGACCCTTACTGATACTCACTGTGAAGGTCAAATTTAGGCTGATATTATTTCAAACAAACATGTAACAACAAAAATGTCCAAAGACTTGAGGAGTCAGTTAAAGGACAAACTGAGTAAGAAAAGAATATTGGGGAATTGCTATTGCTTACCTACTCTTTTCTTTTTTTTTTTTTTTTTTTTAAAACGACAGTATTCAAACGGATCAAAGGGCAACTAATCTTTGACAGGGGCCAAGAAACCACAATGGAAGGCTAGTGTTTTTAAAAAACATGGTGTTGGGTTAACCAAAACAGCATGCGTAACTGTACCAAAACAGAAGATAATAGACCAATGGAACAGAGACAGAGTCCTCAGAAATAATACCACACATCTAACAGCCATACTGATCCTTTGACAAAACCTGAGAGAAAACAAGAAATGGGGAAATGGATTCCCCCTTACATTTATAATGGTGCTGGCGGAAAATTGGCTAGCCATGAGTAGAAAAGCTGAAACTGGATCCTTTCCCTCACTCCTTAAATACGAAAATTAATTCAAGATGGATTAGAGACTTTCAATGTTAGACCTAATAACCATAAAAACCTAGAAAAAAACCTAGGTAGTAACCATTCAGGACATAGCATGGGCAAGGACTTTCATGTCCTAAGAACACCAAAAGCACGGCCAGCAAGCCAAAATTGGACAAAGGGATCTAATAACTAAGCTTCTGCCAGGCAAAGAATACCTCAGAGTGAAACCACCTCATTTAGCAATCTACTTCCATCTGACAAAGGGCTAATATCCAGAACCTACAAAGACTTCAAACAATTTACAAGGACAAAAAACAAACAACCCCATCGAAAAAGTGGCAAAGGATATGAACAGACATGTCAAAAAGACATTCATACAGCCAACAGACACATGAAAATGTTCATCATCACTGCCCATAACAGAGAAATGCAATCAAAACCACAATGAGATACCATCTCACACCAGTTAGATGGCGATCATTAAAAAGTCAGGAAACGGCCAAGACCGCGGTGGCCTCAAGCCTGTACATACCCAGCACTTTGAGGAGGCCGAGACGGGCGGATCACGAGGTCAGGAGATCGAGACTCATCCTGGCTAACATGGTGAAACCCCGTCTCTAACTAAAAATATAAAAAGTTAGCCCAGGCGTGGTGCGGGGTGTGCCTGTAGTGCCAGCTATCCGGGGCCGAGGCAGGAGAATGGCAATGAACCGCTGGGAGCGCGGAGCTTGCAGTGAGCAAGAGATCTATGGCCACTGACCCAGCCTGGGCGATACAGCAAGACTCCGTCTCAAAAAAAAAAAAAAAAACCACACACAAAAAAAACGGGCAAAGGACTGGAATAGACATTTATCCAAAGAAGACATACAGATGGCCAACAGATACCAGTAAAAGTGCTCAACTTCTTTAATCATCAGAGGAACAGAAATCAAAATCATGAGGCCGGGCGCAGTGGCTCACGCCTGCCATCCTAACACTTTGGGAGGCTGAGGTGGGCGGATCACTTGAGGCCAGGAGTTCGAGACCAGCCTGACCAACATGGCAAAACCCTGTCTCTACTAAAAACACAAAAATTAGCTGAGTGTGGTGGCGGGTGCCTGTAATCCCAGCTATTCAGGAGGCTGAGGCACGAGAATCACTTGAACACAGGAGGCAGAGGTTGCAGTGAGCTGAGATCATGCCACTGCCTCCAGCCTGGGTGACATAGCAAGACTCTGACACACACACACACACACACACACACACCCCATAATGAAATATCCCCTTAGACCTGTGTGGATGGCTGTTATCAGAAATATAAGAGATAACAAGTAGGCAATGGTATGAAGAAAAGGGAACCCTGTACAATGTTGGTGGGAATGTAAATGAGTAAAGCCATCATAGAAAATCGTGTGGACATTCCTCAAAAAAAATTTTTTTTTTGAGATGGAGTTTCGCTCTTGTTGCCTAGGTTGGAATGCAATGGCGCGATCTCGGCTCACCGCAACCTCCGCCTCCCGGGTTCAAGCAATTCTCCTGCCCCCAGCCTTCCAAGTAGTTGGCATTACAAGCATGCACCACCACGCCTGGCTAATTTTGTATTTTTAGTAGAGACGGGGTTTCTCCATGTTGGTCAGGCTGGTCTCGAACTCCCAACCTCAGGTGATCCGCCCACCTTGGCCTCCCAAAATGCTGGGATTACAGGCATGAGCCACCGTGCCCGGTCACCTCAAAAAATTAAAGACTGAACTATTATATGACCTAGCAATCCCACTACTGGGTATATATATCCAAAGGAAAGGAAATTGGGCCAGGCGTGGTGGCTCACGCCTGTAATTCCAGCACTTTGGGAGGCTGAGGCAGGCGGATCACTTGAGGTCAGGAGTTTGAGACCAGCCTGGCCAACTCTATCTCTACTAAAAATACAAAAATTAGCTGGTGGGGTGGCATGCGCCTCTAGTCCCCACTACTTGGGAGGCTAAGGCAGGAGAATCAACTGAACCCAGGACACGACAGTTGCAGTGAGCCGAGATCATGCCACTGCACTCCAGCCTGGGCAACAGAGCGAGACTGTCTCAAAACAAAACAATAAAAACAAACAAACAAAAAGCCAACAACAACAAACCCAAAGGAAAAGAAATGGGTATGTTGAAGAGAAATCTGCACTCCTATGTTCACTGCAACATAATCAACAATAGCCAAGATAGGAAAATAACCTAAGAGTCTGTCAAAAGATGAATGAGCCAGGCCTGGTGGCTCACGCCTGTAATCCCAGCACTTTGGGAAGCTGAGGCGGGCAGATCACCTGAGGTCAGGAGTTTGAGACCAGCCTGACCAACATGGAGAAACCCCGTCTCTACTAAAAATACAAAATTAGCCAGGCGTGGTAGCACATGCCTGTAATCCCAGCTACTCAGGAGGCTGAGGCAGGAGAATTGCTTGAACCTGGGAGGTTGTGGTGAGCTGAGATCACGCCACTGCACTCCAGCCTGAGCAGCAAGAGCAAAACTCCATCTCAAAAAAAAAAAAAAAAAAAAAAAAAGTTGAATGAATAAAGAAAGTATCGTAGGCCAGGTGCAGTGCACCTATAATCCAAGCACTCTGGGAGGCCGAGGAAGGAGAATTGCTTGAGCCTAAGAGTTTTGAGACCAGCGTAGGCAACACAGCGAGACCCTGTCTCTACAAAAATAAAACATTAGCCAGGTGTGGTGCTGCACGCCTGTAGTCCCAGCTACTAAGGAAGCTGAAGAGGGAGAATTGCTTGAGCCCAGAAGGTTGAGGCTGCAGTGAGCCATGATCATGGCACTGTACTCCAGCCTGGGCAAGAACAAGACCCTGTCTCAGAAATGAACAAAAAAACCAAAAACAGGCTGGGTGTGGTGGCTCACACCTGCAATCCCAGCACTCGGGGAGGCTCAGGCGGGCGGATCATGAGGTCATGAGTTGAGACCATCCTGGCTAACACGGTGAAACCCCGTCTCTACTAACAAATACAAAAAATTAGCAGGGCGTGGTGGCGGTGCCTGTAGTCCCAGTCACTCGGGAGGCTGAGGCAGGAGAATGGCATGAACCCGGGAGGCGGAGCTTGCAATGAGCCGAGATCGCGCCACTGCACTGCAGCCTTGGCGACAAAGTGAGACTCCGTCTCAAAAAAAAAGAGAAAAAACTAAGTAACAACAAATAAAAACAAGTAACAAATATACATATCTATATATGTATGTATGTATGTATATGGTATATATACAACAATGGAATATTTTATTAGGCCATAAAAATGAAAATCCTATCATCTGCAACAACCAACATGAGTGAATGTGGAGGACCTGATGCTACATGAAATAAGCCAGACACAGCAAAACAAATACTGTATTTCATTTCTACGTGGAATCTAAAAAAGTAGAACTCATTGAAACACAGAGGTGGTTTCCAGTGACTGCAGAGTAGAAGAAATGGGGAGATGTTGGTGAAAGGGTACAAACTTTCAGTTATAAGGTAAGTCAATTCTGGGGATCTAATATACAGCAATAGTGACTATTGTTAATAAAGAGTATTAAGCATCTTCCCTACACACACAAAATGGTAACTGTGTGGCGAAAGACGTGTTAATTTGATTGTGTTACTCAATTTACAATGTATATGTTTATCACATCACATTATATGCCTTGAATATATACACATTTTGTCAATTATACCTCAACATGGCTAGAGAAAATGGATCAAAATTTATAAAGGATAAGAGGAAAATCAGAGTTTCATAGAATAAATGAAATCTAAATCTCTTTTCCCTGGTCAAGTATGAATTATTCCTGTTTTTGCTGTTCCAATCAATAACCTAAGAAACATTAAATCTCAAGATTCCTGGCGGGGCGTGGTGGCTCACTCCTGTAATCCCAGCACTTTGGGAGGCTGAGGCAGGTGGGTCACCTGAGGTCAGGAGTTCAAGACGAGCCTGGCCAACATGGTGAAACCCCATCTCTGCTAAAAATACAAAATTAGCCAGGTGTGGTGGTGCATGCCTGTAGTCCCAGCTACTCAGGAGGCTAAGGCAGGAGAATCACTTGAGCCTGGGAGGCAGAGGTTACAGGGAGCCGAGTCACACCACTGCACTCCACTTGGGCGACAGAGCAAAACTCCGTCTCCAGAAAAGATTCCCCAGCACCGCTGCCTAGGCTAGATGAATTTCCCACAGGACAAAACCACTGATCTTAAGGGTTTGTTCTGAAAATGACAGTACTAGTTACTACTGGTAGATGCAGGCGTAGTTCAAAATCCACTTGCATGGATCAGTTCACATGGCTTCAGAGCAAAATTTTATCTTAAAGAGGACTGTTACAACGTGGTTCCAACCTGTGAAATGTTCAGTGAACTCCTGTTCCAGTTTCATGGCTCTCTCAAACGTTTTTCTGGCTTGTTCTTCTGTTAGACGCTTATTCATTTCCCTATGCAAATAAATACAGAAATTGATAATGACCACATTGTATTACTTTTTTTAAAAAGACGACAAAGGAGAGAAGACACATAAAATAGAAAATCAGGAAAAGTTGACTCTGTTGAAAATATGAATGTCATTAAAAACTTTAGTCATTCTGGCCATTTCTGGGATTTTTTTTTTTTTTTTTTTTTGAGACAGGGTCTCACTCTGTCACCCAGGCTGGAGTGCAGTGGCGTGATCTCGGCTCACTGCAACCTCTGCCTCCTGGGTTTAAGTGATTCTCCTGCCTCCATCTCACAAGTAGCTGGATTATAGGCATGCGCCACCACGCCCGGCTAATTTTTATATTTTTAGTAGAGATGGGGTTTCACAGTTGGGTAGACTAGTCCCAAACTCCTGACCTTAGGTGATCTGCTCACCTCAGCCTCCCAAAGTGCTGGGATTACAGGTGTGAGCCACTGAGCCCAGCCTGTTTCTGGGATTTTTAAAAATAAAAGTAATAGACTGGGCATGGTGGCTCACATCTGTAATCCCAGCACTTTGAGAGGCCGAGGGAGGTGGATCACCTGAGGTCAGGAGTTCAGGACCAGCCTGGCCAACAAGATGAAACCTTGTCTCTACTAAAAATATAAAAATTAGGCGGGAGTGGTCGCACACGCTTGTAGTCCCAGCTACTTGGGAGGCTGAGGCAGGAGAATTGCTTGAACCCGGGAGGCAG
Source organism: Rhinopithecus bieti (assembly GCF_001698545.2). Lineage (NCBI taxonomy): Eukaryota > Metazoa > Chordata > Mammalia > Primates > Cercopithecidae > Rhinopithecus > Rhinopithecus bieti. Next base: position 868,166 of record NW_016810508.1, read on the forward strand.
AGGTTGCAGTGAGCTGAGATCATGCCACTGCACTCCAGCCTGGGTGACAAAGAGACCTTGTCTCAAAAAACAAACAAAAACATCAACTGATAATCTTATTGGGAAATCCCTCGTGTGTGGTAAGTTGCTGCTTTCAAGATTCTCTCCATAGTCTGACAGTTTGATGATAATGTGCCTCTGTGTGGGCATCTAAGTTTATCCTGCTTTGAGTTCCTTGATTTTCTTGGATTATATTCGTGTCTTTCATCAAATGTGGGATGTTTTTGGCTATTATTTCTTCCATCTCTCTGCCCTTCCCCTCTCTATTCTCCTCCAGGACCACCACGATGTGTGACTTGACTGCTTGATGGTGTCCTATAGGCCCTTTTCTTCAATCATTTCTCTGTTTCTCAGACTAAATAATTTCCATTGTTGTATCTTTAAGTTAAATTTGTTGACTCTTTCTTCTGTCTGCTCAAATCTCCCTGAATCCCTGTAGTGAATTTTCCATTTCAGTTATTTTTAGCTCCAGAATTTCCTTTTGGTTTCTTTTTACGTTTTTTATTTCTTTGTTGATATTTCCATTTTGTTCATGTATCTTTTTCATCTTTTCTTCCTTTATCTTTTTGTAGACAAGGTCTCCCTCTGTTGCTCAGGCTGCAGTGCAGTGGCATGATCTTGGCTCACTGCAGCCTTGACCTCCCAGGCTCAAGAGATCCTCCCACCTCAGCTTCGCATGTAGCTGGGACCAGAGGCTCGTGCCACCATGGCCAGATAATTTTGTTTATTTTATTTTCTGAGACGGAGTTTTGCTCTTGTTGCCCAGGCTGGGGTGCAATGGTATGGTCTCCACTCACTGCAACCTCCGCCTCCTGGGTTCAAGCGGTTCTCGTGCCTCAGCCTCCCAAGTAGCTGGGATTACAGATGCCCACCACCACGCCCAGCTAATTTTTGTATTTTTAGTAGAGACGGGGTTTCACTATGTTGCCCACGCTGGTCTCGAACTCCTGACCTCAGGTGTTCTGCCTGCCTCGGCCTCCCAAAGTGCTGGGGTTACAGGCATGAGGCACTGCGCCCGGCCAATTTTTGCTGACTTTTTGTAGAGGCAAGGTCTCACTATGTTGCCCAGGCTAGTCTCGAACCACTGAGTTCAAGTGGTTCGTCTCAGCCTTCTAAGTGCTAGAATCACAGGCATGAGCCACTGCGCTGGGCCTATCATTTTCTTGAGACTTTGTCCATGTCTTTTAGCTCATTTAGCATCTTGTTTTACAGTCTTAGTCTAACTCTTTCTCAAGGATAGTCTTCCGCAGGGACAGTTTATTTTTTCTTTGAATGGGCTGTATTTTCCTGTTTCTTTGTACGTCTTGTGCTTTTTGTTGGAAACTGCACATTTAACTCTTACAATGTGGTAACTCTGGAGATCACATTCTCTTCCTTTCCTAGGGTTTGCTGTTTTATTTCAAATTTAATTTTATTGTTTACTCTTGCAAGGTGTTTCTGTACCAGGAATCAGCCAGTCTTTTCAGGTATTTTCTAAGCCTGTGATTTTCCATGGATATGAAAATCTCCCCTCACATACATGGTTACTTTTGAATGTCCAGGTCTGGCCCCCAAAACGGGGGGGAGCAAAAAGGGGTGTGTATGTGGTATAGGTGGAAGGGGGAGGCGCTAGTCCTTTGTTTTCATTTGGTTTTCTTTTCTTTCTCCTCACTAATCACCACTGAAGGCAATGGCCCTTTAAATCTTTAAAAGTCACTTCAGCCTCCAGTGGAAGGGCTTGTAACAGTGGCAGTGGGGTCTGCAACAGTGGCTCACTTGATGGCTGTATGGCCACACCTCCATGATCAGAAGCAGTAATTAGCTATCACAGCAAAGATCCCTGCTATTTGGAGGACAGAATCCTTATTGTCCACACTGGCTCCCACAAACCCTATGCAAAGCCGCTGGAAAATGTGTGCATGGCTACATGCTGTGGGGCTGAGGGTAGAGGAATAGGTAGTTGCTACCATGTTAAGAGCTGAAATTAACCTTTCAAACCTTCCCCTGGAAGTTATAAGCCTTCAATAGACTTCAGAGTTCCAAAACCGATAAAAATGGTGAACAGAGTTCCAAAATAGTAACATCAGACAGAGTCTGCCAGTGCAGTTGTTGTCTGGGTGGGGTGACAGATTCCCAGAGCTTCCTACTCTTCCATCTTCCCTCTAGCTCCATAATTGATTAGTTTTTAAATGTTAAAGCAGTGTTGCATACCAGAAATATACCCAACTTGGTTGTTATATTTTGCCTTATTAAAAAAATTCTTTGATTCAATTTGCTCCTATTTTGGTAAGGGTTCTTGCATCTATAGTCATAATTAAGACTGGCTTTATCATTTTCCTTTCCTATACAGTCCTTTCCAGGTTTGGGTATCAAATTAATGCTCATAAATTAGTTGAAGAGTTTGTATAAAATTGACATAGCTTCTTAGCTTTTGGTACAATTTAGTAAGTCCTCTAGGCTTAGTATTTAATTAGTGGAAAGGCTTTTTATGACGGGTTCAAGTCTTTACTAAGTACTAGATTATTTAGGTTTTCTATTTCTCTTTTCCCTTTCTATTTTTTCCTTAACATTTTCTGAAGTATAGGTTTCAAACACAGATGAGCAATATCAGAAAAATCGTATCATTCAGCTTGTTACATTTTCACAAACTTACATGCACCTGTGTACTTAGGTCAAGACACAGAACGTCACTAGTACCCCAGAATCCGGGTGTGCTCACTCTAGTCACCAGCCCCTTCTCACAGGGTAACCTCTATTTGACTTCTATGAGCAATTACTAAATTTGGAATCATAGAGTATGTATATCTTTAGGTCAGGGTTTTTGTTTTTAACTCAAATTGTACTTGTGAGATTCTTCCATACTTTTGTATGTGGCGGGAGATTGCTCACTCTCATTATCATACAATGTTTCGTTGTGAGTATATCATAATTTATTTACATATTCTACTGCTGACAGTGTTTGGGTAGTTTCTAGTTTTTAGTTACTGACTCTTTTTTTTTTTTTTTTTTTGAGGCGGAGTCTCGCTCTGTCGCCCAGGCTGGAGTGCAGTGGCCGGATCTCAGCTCACTGCAAGCTCCGCCTCCCGGGTTTACGCCATTCTCCTGCCTCAGCCTCCCAAGTAGCTGGGACTACAGGCGCCCGCCACCTCGCCCGGCTAGTTTTTGTATTTTTAGTAGAGACGGGGTTTCACCGTGTTCGCCAGGATGGTCTCGATCTCCTGACCTCGTGATCCGCCCGTCTCGGCCTCCCAAAGTGCTGGGATTACAGGCTTGAGCCACCGCGCCCGGCCGCCCCGACAAATATTAACACTTAGTATTTCCTTTCTGTTTGATTATAGTCACTTTGGTGGGTGTAAAGTGGTTTCTCATGAATTTCCCTAATTGTTAATGATGCTGAATGCTAACGTTTCATTCATGGGAATGTTAGCAACTTGCATATATTCTTTAGTAAAATGTCCATTCAAAAATTTACCCATTTTAATGAGGCTATTTTCTTCTTATTCTTGAGTTGTTTGAGTTGTAAGGTGCTGTTTTTGTGTGTTTTTTAAAGTAGACTTTATTTAAGAAGTTTTACATTCCCAGCAAAATTGAGCAGAAGGTATAGCTATTTCTCATGTACCTCTACCCTCACACATACATGGCCTCCCCCTTCATTATCAACATTCCCCACCAGAGTGGTTCATTTTTTACAACTGATGAAACTGTATGGACACATCATTATCACTCAAGGTACATAGTTTACATTAAGGTTCCCTTTTGGTGTCATACATTCTGTTTTGACAAAGGTATGACATGTATCTACCATTATAGTATCACACAGAGCAGTTTTACTGACAGAATCTTCTGTGCTCCATCTATTTATTGCTCCCTCTCCACTAAACCCGGGCAACTATGGATTCTTTAACTGTTTCCTTAATTTTGCCTTTTCCTGAGGGTAACGTGGTTTAAATCATACAGTATGTATTTTTTTAATATTGGCTTCTTTTACTTAGAAATATGCATTTACATTTCCTTCATGTATTTACATGGTGTGACTTAGTCTTCCAGTCCAGGAACATAAAATGTCTTTCCACTGACATATTTTTTTTATTCTTCTTAGCAATGTTTATAGTTTTTGCAGTACAAGTCTTTCACATCTTTTTTTATTTTTTATTTTTTTTTTATATTTCAGTAGGTTTTTGGGGAACAGGTGGTGTTTGGTTACATGAATAAGTTCTTTAGTGGTGATCTCTGAGATTTTGGTGCAACTGTCACTCAAGCAGCATACACTGTACCCAATGTGTAGTCTTTTTTCCCTCACCCACCCACACACCATTTCCTCCAAATCCCCAAAGTCCATTGTATCATTCTTTTTTTTTTTTGAGACAGATGCAGTGGTGCATCTGTTCACTGCAACCTCCACCTCTCCTGGGTTCCAGCGATTCTCCTGCCTTAGCCTCCTGAGTAGCTGGGACTACAGGCATGTGCCACCACGCCCGGTTAATTTTTGTGTTTTTTAGTAGAGACGGGGTTTCACCATATTGGCCAGGCTGGTCTTGGGCGTGATCTGCCCGCCTTAGCCTCCCAAAGTGCTGGGATTACAGGGGTGAGCCACCGCGCCCGGCCCATTGTATCATTCTTTTGTTTTTTTTTTTAGATGGAGTCTCGCTTTGTTGCCAGGCTGGAGTGCAGTGGCACCATCCCTGCTCACCACAACCTCTGTCTCCTGGGTTCAAGCAATCCTTATGCCTCAGCCTCCAGAGTAGCTGGGATAACAGACACATGCCACTACTGCCAGGCTAATTTTTGTATTTTTTGTAGAGACGAGGTTTCACCATGTTGGAGCTCCTGACGTCTCGTGATCCACCCGCCTCGGCCTCCCAAAGTGTTGGGATTACAGGCGTGAGCCATGGCGCCCGGCCCATTGTATCATTCTTATGCCTTTGTGTCCTCATACCTTAGCTCCCACTTGTGAGTGAGAATATACAGTGTTTGGTTTTTCATTTCTGAGTTACTTCACTTAGAATAATAGTCTCCAAGTCCATCCAGGTTGCTGCAAATGCCATTATTTTGTTCCTTTTTATGACTGAGTAGTAGTTGGGCTGGTTTCATATTTTTGCGATTGCAAATTGTGCTGCCATAAAAGTGTGTGCAAGTTTTTCATAGAATGACTTCTTTTCCTCTGAATAGATACCCAGGAGTGGGATTGCTGCATCAAATAGTAGATCTACTTTTAGTTCTTTAAGGACTCTCCACACTGTTTTCCACAGTGGTTGTACTATTTTAAATTCCCACCAACAGTGTAAAAGTGTTCCCTTTTCCACATCCATGCCAACATCTATTGTTTTTTGATTTTTTGATTATGGCCATTCTTGCAGGAGTGAGGTGGTATCGTATTGTGGTTTTGATTTGCATTTTCCTGATAATTAGTGATGTAGAGCATTTTTTCATATGTTTGTTGGACATTTGTATATCTTCTTTTGAGAATTGTCTATTCATGTCCTGACCCCACTTTTTGATGGGATTTTTTTTTTTCTTGATTTGTTTGAGTTCCTTGTAGATTCTGGATATTAGTCATTTGTCAGATGTATAGATTGTGAAGATTTTTTCCCAGTCTGTTGGTTGCCTGTTTACTCTGCCGATTATTTCTTTTGCTGTGTAGAAGCTTTTTAAATTGTCTCATCTATTTATCTTTGTTTTGTTGCATTTTCTTTTGGGTTTTGGTCATTAAATCTTTGCCTAAGCCATTGTCTAGAAGGGTTTTTCCAGTGTTCTAGAATTTTTTGTGGTTTCAGGTCTTGGATTTAATCCATCTTTAGTTGATTTTTGTATAAGATGAGAAAGAGATGAGGATCCACTTTGATTCTTCTACATGTGGCTTGCCGATTATCCCAGCACCATTTGTTGAATAGAGTGTCCTTTCCCCACTTTATTTTGTTTGCTTTGTTGAAGATCAGTTGACTCTAAGTTGATGGGAATTGCACTGAATTTGTAGATTGCTTTTGGCAGTATGGCCATTTTCTTTCTTTCTCTTTTTCTTTCTTTCTTTTCTTTTCTTTTCTTTTCTTTTCTTTTCTTCACCCCTCCCCTCCCCT
>NW_016810508.1:876318-894881 GCF_001698545.2 Rhinopithecus bieti
AGTGGCCGTATCTCACCGCAATGCTTGCTCCGCCTCCCGGGTTTACGCCATTCTCCTGCCTCAGCCTCCCAAGTAGCTGGGACTACAGGCACCAGCCACCTCACCTGGCTAGCTTTTTTTTTTTTGTATTTTTTTTTTTAGTAGAGACGGGGTTTCACCGTGTTAGCCAGGATGGTCTCGAACTCCTGACCTCGTGATCCGCCCGTCTTGGCCTCCCAAAGTGCTGGGATTACAGGCTTGAGCCACCGCGCCCGGCCTTACCTTGCTATTCTTTAAGCACTCCAGACAAACACTGCCACCCTGGGGCCTCTGAACTGACTGGCCCCTCTGTCTAGAACACTCTTCTTCCAGATATAGCTAAGTCTTCCAGGTCCTTTGTGTGGTTGCTCACATGCCACCTCCTTAATGAGGCCTCCCTGCCCGTCCTGTTCAACATTTCAAACCATCTGCTAGCCACTGGCTTGCCTATCTGACAGCCTCACTCTGGCACTCCTGCTTCCTTTTTCCTACTCTACTTTTTTTCATACTGCTATTTTTGTCTTCTTACATGGTATTTAATTTACTTATTTATTATGTTTATTGTTTAATATCTTTTTCTGCCCAGTCTGTGAAGGTGGGAATCTTTGTTTTATTTGCTGATATGCCCAAAGCAACTAGAATATCCCTGAGTATACAGTAAGCACAAAAGCAAAGTTTTGTTAAATGAATGAGTGAATATCTAATTTTCCAGAAAAAAATAAAATTCACAATTTGTCTAAAGAATTTTATTAGACAAAAGTTTTATTTGAAAATTTCGAGAAATTAAAAAACAAGTCAGTGTTCCTTTTTTATCCCTTAATGTGATGAATTAGGATCCATGAAAACACCATAACATTTACATAAAAGTTAATAAATATCATTCAAATAACCTCTTCAGGGCAGTCTTTTAATAAAACCGGCATTTCAGTAAAATGGATTTTTTCTATAATGATATGCAATATAGTAGAATTTAATGCATATTTTAGATTTAAAAATAACCATGTAACAGTGTGTTGAGTGGGACCTTTTTATCTTGTTCCAGAATTGCAGCTAAAGCCTCAAGCTGAAGACAAAAGACTCTAAGTAACTAATTTTCTATATTTGGATTGCTATGAATAATCTGCTAGTCACTGGGGCCAGAAATCTGCCTACAGAGACTGCCCTGGGGAACCATTCCTGAAGAACTGAGAACCTCCACCCCAAAATGAGAATGAGTCTCGGCAAATGGGGAGTGCAGTGTTCTTAATGAAAAACCATTCTCTCCCCTCCCAATGCCTCTCTTCCCTCTTCAAATAACCACTTGTAATGAGTTTGGGGTACCTACAGATGGGGAGGGAGGGAGAAGTGGTCATGTCATTGCTTAGTTGAGTGTTTGCTTAGCTGCTGATTTGCTCATCTGCTCTTTTCTGCCTGAGCAGAGGTACGGGGAGTTGAGAACAATAGTGGGGCTAAGGAGGGGATAGTGTTTAATCTGTTTAATATGATCACTTCAAAGAGTAGCTAGGCTTGACCTATTTTATCTCTTGTCCTGTTCTAGAAGGCTGATAGTCAGGTAAAGGGACTCAGCAGTTATAGAAGGGTGACTGCCTAGATTAGGAAAGTGTGCCAGGGGTTGATCTCCCTGCAGGTGCCTCTGAAGAGCATATGCGGTCACCCCATGGGGGAGTTAGCAGCTGTGTGTCTGCTACATGGAGAGATATTGACACCCATGCAGTGTCAGAGAAGCAACAGCAAACAAGAAGAGGACTGTGACTGCATCCAGTTAAACCAGTCGATGTCCCTCCTTCCTCCTTCCAGTTTTTAAGCCCTGGGCTCCTAGAAGAAGTAGTGAGGGGCAGGAGGCTTTTCTGAGTAAGAGCATGCTTCATTTTGAGAAGCTCATTCAAGCTGCTGAGGCTATAGGTTGAACTACAGGGAGAAAAGGGCTTCAAACTGATTTTGAGACTGAAGTCTTCAGAGTAACAAAACTAATAGTAGGATTGAGTCTTAATTATCTGGAGAAGGATAGAGTTCTAATAACTGGAAACATCTAAGAAGTTATGGGCTGGAATCAAGTTGTTGTTAAGCATCCCTAATATATCGGTAAGATATTGCCGCATAATAAACCATTCCAAACTTAGTTACTTAAAACAACCATTTGTTATTTCTCAGAAGTCTGCAAATTGACTGGACAGTTTTGCTGATCTGTGACAAGTTCAGCTGATGTACACAGGGCTTGCTTATGCATATGCTGTCAACTGAGGGTTGGCTGGGAGCTGGCTTATCTAGGATGGCCTCAGTTGGGATGATTCTGCTTGGTTCCATATTCTGGCAGGCCAGCCTGAGCTTGTTCTCATGGTGGTGGTAAGGGTCTGAAGAGAGAAAGTAGAAACACTCAAGTACTTTTTTAGACCTCTACTTGAGCTTTTCAAAGGGTCCACATTCAGAGTTACTGCGAGAAGGCAATACCAAAGGGCATGGATATAGGGAGTGAAAAAATTGAGGTCATTAATGAAATCAGTCTGCCACAATTACCAGGTACAAAAGGGGATTCCACATAGGAATGTTAAGGACAATTATTGGAAAAAATAAAACCATTTCATGTTTGTACTCTGAGGAGTAGAGGTCCCTTAGTAAACACTTTATAATTGATTTGTATTACTTAGGTTCCTAAAACGGAGATTGCTTCTTTTATAGATGTGTTCTTTACAATGTATGAGTTTAACAGAAGTCATTTTTTTCATAATCCTGGTTTTTAAATTCAGGGGTCATGCTGAATTCGAATATATATAATCTCCACAATAATTCAGTAGGTAATGTCTAAATTTGTTGTGTCAAGAAAAAGTTATAGATAAAATGTATGGAATTTGGTATTGAAGAGTAGAAGAAACAAGGAAAGTTGCAAGTGGTTGCATCTGGATAGGCTGACCAGTGTATGTGGAGGAGTGAAAGAGGGGCTGCTGACTTTTGTTATATAGTCATCCCTCAGTATCCCTGGGGGATTGGATCCAGGACTACCTTCCCATACCAAAATCTGCAGATACTAAAGTCCCTGATATAAAATGGTTTAGTAGTTGCATGTAACCCATGCATATCCTCCTGTATACTTTAAATCATCTCTAGATTACTTATAATACCTGATACAGTGTAAATGCTATGTAAATAATTGTTATACTGTATTGTTTAGGGAATGATGACAAGAAAAAAAGTCTCTACATGTTCTAAGCAGTTGTAAGATATTAAAAATATTTTGTTAGCTGGGCACAGTGGCTCACACCTGTAATCCCAGCACTTTGGGAGGCTGAGGTGGGCGGATCATGAGGTCAGGAGTTCGAGACCAGCCTGGCCAACATGGTGAAACCCTGTCTCTACTAAAATACAAAATTAGCTGGGCTTGGTGGTGCATGCCTGTAATCCCAGCTGCTTGGGAGGCTAAGGCAGGAGAATTGCTTGAACCTGGGAGGCGGAGGTTGCAGTGAGCCGAGATCGTGCCACTGCACCCCAGCGTGGGTGACAGAGCAAGGCTCTGTCTCAAAAAAAAAAATTTATCTGAGGTTGGTTGAATCCATGGATGCAGTACTTGCTGATACAGGCGACTGGATGTATATATGCATTTTAATGCATGTTTAGTTGTTAAAATATGTGCTATATTACTTTGATTAAAATGAGTACTTTTTTTTTTTTTTTTTTTTTTTTTTTTTTAAAATGGGTTTTTTTTTTTTTTTTTTTTTTTTTTTTGAGATGGAGTCTCACTCTGTCACCCAGGCTGGAGTGCAGTGGCACAATTTCAGCTCACTGCAACCTCTCTCCCAGGTTCAAGCAATTCTCCTGCCTCAGCCTCATGAGTAGCTGGGATTACAGGTACCCACCACAATGTCCAGCTAGTTTTTGTATTTTGAGTAGAGATGGAGTTTCACCATGTTGTCCAGGCTGGTCTCCAACTCCTGACATGAGTTGATCCTCCTGCCTCAGCCTCCCAAAGTGCTGGGATTGCAGGTGTGAATCACCATGCTCAGCCAGTACTCTTTTTTTTTTTTTTCTCAAGAGGAAAGTCCATTTTCAAAGCACCATAACTGTGCTGTTATTTACATATATCTCATTTAATTTAACCCCACAATATCTCTGTGAGTTAGCCATTATTATTTCTACTTCAGACAAGGCATATAGGCTTAGAGAAAGTAAATGATTTGTCTAAGGTTACATAGTATTTATGTCCGAGACAGGGTCAAGACTGGAACCAAGGTGTGTCTGCCTCCAAAGACTATTGTCTTAACTCCTAACCTATAGTTTAATATTTGAATATTCATTGACTAAGTTAGAAGCTGAAGTTTTATCTATTCCATACCACTATTATGTAGCCAACACAGTGGAACTGGAATATGTATATATACATACACAAACAGATATATATATATATATGTATGTATATTTATTTTTCTTCTCAGTGCTCCCCCCTGCCCCAGCAAACTTTAGTTGCCTCTTATCAATGTGTAGTATTGAAACAAGAAAATAGCAATTGGGCAGATTCTTCCAGTGGGAATATGATTACTATCCAGCATGCCTAAATTTGTTCTAAGGAAAAAAAGTACTTTTATTTAATACTTTGAGTATTATATTAGGTGCCTAGATTTCAGATACTAGATTATAGTAGCACATATATTTAGATTTTTTTAAGTATGTGTGTAGTTTTTAAAAACACATGTAATCATGAGTGTTTCAAGTTATCAATATCCAGCTGTATTATCCTACTTTAGGTGTTACATTTGATACAGATTTGTATACTAATTGTCTTTAACAGATGCTGTAGATATTTATTGCAAAATGTCATTGAAAAGACATTTAATATATTAGTTTAGTACACATGGTGATTTAAAGTTTAGAATACATTAAGCACACTGTGTCAGAAATTATAAATAAACTAAAATGAGTAAAATTATTTTTAAATTGCTAGACAAGTCTTCACATTTAATGTTACATTAATGAGTTTTGTACAGAGACTGTTTAGAATAAAATCCTTTTTCATCAGATGTTGCACATATGCTTTCACTGTTTGTTTTTCTTCAAAGCAAAACTTAATGAAACAGCTAATAAAACCCAATTTTGCTCCTGATTCTTGGAAGAAACAAGCCCTTGAAGTGTACCCGCTGTTTATTCTTTTGCACTGGTTTTTGCTACTTTTCAGCATGTAAATTTTCCAGTAATGGAAAACAGTCAAAGCCATAAACCTTTTCTTCCAAGTCTTATAAACCCAGTGTTTATTTCTTATTTGTAGAGTGATTGCACAATGGAGACATGCTTTGCACACATACAGAGAAGTTTGGTCTCAGATCTTCATGTTCACCTCCTGCTGACTTCACAAGGGTGTAGTGCATGTGCATTTAAATGGCTGTTTATTATGTAAATAACCAAGAACCAGAATAGTGGTTTTAACTAACCTAAAAAATTGAGAGGTTTCAAAGTAAAAGACATATATGAGACTGCAGCCCTATTACTCTTATAAACCTCAAAGTGTGTTAGATGGGTGAGTAGTTTATGAAAAAGGATCAGCTTCTATGCATTAGAAATGTGTAGATGGGAGATGTGTATGTATCCCAAGTGGCTCTTTCACTAACCATAGAATATACTATTCTGTGTCTTCCAGCTTCTTCAGAGATGGATTGTTCAACTCTCTTGACAGGGTAGAGGTAGATATTTGGGTTGGGGTGAGAGACTGTATTCTAAGGCAGCTTTAAAGCGTGGCCTATGCTGGTACCAGTGCAAGGAGATCAGTATAGAAATGGAAAATTAGTGACTAAAAACTTTAAAGCAGTTTGACAGAATAATTTCTATGTCTGTTTAATACAAGAATTGAGGCTTGTAATTTGTATGTTTTGGATTTTTTAATTTCATTTTTTTCTAGTAATTCATTTTAGTGTTTTCACAAAATATGTCTATGACAGATTGGAAATAAAATCCTGATCTTTCACCACAGATGGTTTGAAAAGCATTTGGTCTAGGATAAGATTTTCAAATGTTGATTTTTGTCCCTTTGCCCTATAACATAACATTACGTATTAAAGTTTGAATAAAGAGAAAAGGCCATCATTTATCATTCCAGTACCCTAAGAAAACAGCTTGATGACCCTGAATGGTTAATAAGCTAAGGGTTGGGTGGCAGAACCTGAAGCAGAGATATTCTGTGTTTTCTCTTAAGGGCAGGTCCATATGCTTTAGTGACCACTGAGTGGAGTTGGTGTTGACATTCTCATATGAAAATTAGCAAGTCTAAGCAGGATTTATGTCTGAAGGAGGTTAGCTGTTGCCAAATTGAGATTTTAAAAATTGGGACAGGTTTTTAGGTGGAGGAAAGGAAAGAACAGAGAAAATTGAGTTGTGTACTTTTTGAAAGGTAATGTGAGATAGTGAGGAACTTTGGACTGCCATGGGGCATTATGTGGGTCTTGACAAAAAGTGAAGGTAGGAATGGGAAAGCGTGAATGACAAGTTTCATTTACTTCTCAGTTTTACCTCGGATAGCTTAGTGCTACTAAAAATCATGAGGCATGCCTTTTTGCTATGTACGTTATTCATTGCTGATACCCGGACAAGCAATCAGAATATAAAGCTGAGATTAATGTGTTATGTAACATAGGGTCATAAAAACGTACATAAGTCATAGAAATAGAGGTTTAGAGTTAGAAGGTCATATAATTCACCTTGTTCCAGATACTGCTTCTATTAAGGCTGCTTATGATGCATTAGCTTTTTTGTAGCTACTCTATGGGTTCTGCTTATGAGGGTGGGATGTGCTAGAAGGGAAATGTCCTTCAGTATAGCATTCGAGAAACAGAGGTCCCAAGCCATGGTTGAACGAGGATGAGATTTACCCAGATGATTGTCTAAGAATGTGCTGAGCCTGGGGGAGATAGGAGGCTGATCAGGGAGAAAGCTGAAAGTTGGGGATGAGATCAGAGCTTCTTAATTACTATACTGTGACATATTACTGTGCCACAAACAGGCTATAGGTGTACTCAGTATGCCGATGGTCATAATTAATAGTGTTTTGTACAAACATTCAGAAATTTATAGTAGTTGAAATATTTGAGTAGTATTTGAACGACTTCCTATGTAAACACCCTAGATTCACTGATTGTTTTGGGCTACAAAGCTTTAGGTATAGCACCTGTGCCCTGAAAATTCTCTGTAGTAGCAGTACCAGGTGGTACCTGCCCCTGACCTTGAACTTTGAATTATCCCAGTACATTTGATTACACATTTCTGATAAACTTGTCATCATCAGTAATTTTATTTTTTTAAATTATGATAAAATATATATAACTTAAAACTCACCATTTTAACCACTTAAAAATTAATTTTGGTAAAAAACATGACAGAACTCACTGTCTTAACAATTTTTAAATGTATACAGCTCAGTGGCATTAAGTACATTCACATTGCTGTGTAACCATCAGCACCATTCTTTTCCAGAACTTCCCATTTTCCCCACTGAAACTTTGTACCTGTGAAACAACTACTACTCATTCCCATTTCCTCCAGCCCCTGGCAACCACCATTCTACTTTCTGTCTCTATGAATTTGACTACTTTTGGTAACTCATATAAATGGATTAATATATTTGTCCTTTTGTGACTGGCTTATTTCACTTAGCATAATGGCTTCAGGGTTCATTCATGTTGCAGCGTGTATCAGAATTTCGTTCTTTTTTAAGATCAAAAAATATTGTATTGTATATACGTGCCACATTTTGTTTATCCATTCTTCTGTTAATGGATATTGGGGTTGCTTTCATCTTTTAAAATTTTGTTTTCTATCGCATGTACAATATTTGCATTTTATTTCAATTTTGTTTCCTATTATTATTTTATAGTTTTGCTGACTTAGAACATATGTATAATTCTTTTTATTGCTTTTATTACCACTTTCTGATACTAGGTGTTGTTAAGTAAAACACTGATTTTGTTACTTCTTGACTGACTTAGTTTTTGCCTTTGGTATTAATAATTAGCCAAAGTTACGTTCCTGATAGAATTTCATAATGGTTTATTATTTGTTTTGGGGAATTAAAAATACTTTTATTTCTAAAATCAAGTAATAATTCAATGAAATTTAATTAAACTGATTCATTAAAATGCCCTTTAGCTTAGAAAATAAACTTATCGGTGCCAGGCGTGGTAGCTCATGCCTGTAATCCCAGCACTTTGGGAGGCTGAGGTGGGTGGATCATGAGGTCAGGAGTTCGAGACTACCCTGGCCAAGATGGTGAAACCCCGTCTCTACTAAAAATACAAAAATTAGCCTTGCGTGGTTGTGGACACCTGTAATTCCAGCTACTCTGGAGGCTGAGGCAGGAGAATGGCTTGAACCTGGGAGGTGGAGGTTGCAGTGAGCCGAGATCACACCACTGCTCTCTAGCCTGGGCAACAGAGCAAGACTCCATCTCAAATAAATAAATAAATAAATAAATAAATAAATAAATAAATAAATTTATTGGCAGGGCATGGTGGTTCATGCATGTAATCCCAGCACTGTGGGAGGTCAAGGTGGGAGGATCACTTGAGCCCAGGAATTTCCGACCAGCCTGGGCAACGTATGACCTCATCTCTACAAAAAAATTAAAAATTACCTGAGCATGGTGGTGCATGCTTGTAGCCCTAGCTACTCAAAAGGCTGAAGTGGGAGGATGGCTTGAGCTTAGGATGTTGAGGGCTGTGGTGAGCTATGATCATGTCAACTGCACTCTAACTGGGGCACAGAGTGAGACCCTGTCTCCAAAAAAAAAAAAAAAAAAAAAGAAAAGCCGGGCGCTGTGGCTCAGGCCTGTAATCGCAGCACTTTGGGAGGCGAGGCGGGCGGATCACGAGGTCAGGAGATCGGGACCATCCTGGCTAACAGGGTGAAACTCCCGTCTCTACTAAAATCAAAAAAGCCAGGCGAGGTGGCGGGCACCTGGTAGTCCCCAGCTCTCGGGAGGCTGAGGCATGGAGAATGCGTAAACCGGAGGCGGAGCTTTGCAGTGGAGCCGAGATCGCGCCAGCTGAACTCCTGCCTGGGTGACACAGCTAGACTGCCGTCTCAAAAAAAAAAATAAATAAAATAAAATGAAAAAAAATCAATTAAAATATTTTAAGTCACACACGATTGTATGTATTATACGTATTTTGAATATTCAAGTTTTAATTTTGAAGTAAACAGACATCGATGATTAATTTTACGGATTTGGATGAAATTTGTTTTAAAAACATTTTAATGAATGCAGAAAGTTCCCTAACTCTGTAAACAGATTTTATGTAGTTGAAAAAGTCTATAGGCCCCATTAGTTCCTTGCACTAAAAAAAGACTTATTTTTTACAGATAGTGTTCTTACTTTTCAGTCTTACTGAATAACTTTTCATTAAAGCTACAAAGCCAGCATATTCACAAAACAAACACAGTATCTAAAAGGTTAGTCACCAGTTAGGTAATGAAATGACAATCGTCGCAAATTTGGATGTATGTGCTCAGTAGCTCTTTTTTTTTCTCAGCCTAAATGCCTTACTGGCAAGGAAAAGTTATGAGTTGAAGACAAGGTGCCAAGCAAACTGCACTGGCACCTCACTACAAAAACTCAGCAGGAAAAGATTTGAACATTTTAAAGTTCTGCAAAGCAACAAGAAAACCAAAGCTCTTTTCAGATTGGTTCTAACAATGTTAGATTAAGCTAAATAAACCAATTACAAGGTCACATCATTAAAAGCTAAAGCCAAACTGCCTCAAACAAGGATAGAAGCCCTCATTTTACCACCTAGTATGAAAATTGTTTGAGGCCAATAAAGAAAAGGAAAAAGTGGCACTCTCAGATAATGCTAGTGAATGTATTGACATTATATTGGATGGGAAAAAGATAGCATTAATCCAGATTATTATCAAATGAATCAGGTTTTATTTCAGATTGATGAATCTATACACATTAGAAACTGCTGAATTGCTGTATGAGTTATGATTCCTAAAGAGAAATTCTTGGAAAAATATCAGTTCTTTGTAAAGAAGTACCAAAACAAGTTACTGGGGATGAAATATTGAAGGTGGTAAATTCATACTTTGCAACAAATAAGGTATGGAACCAGGCTTGAATTTGTACACTGATGGGTGACTGCAATGATAGGAAGATGTAATGGCTTCGCCTCAAGGGTATTGTGGAGACACTGAATAGGATTCAAATAATTCAGTGTTTTATTGACAGAGAAACTCTTGTGTAATATACTTTTCCTGTGTAAGAGTTCCACACTCTGATGTGTCTAAATGGAGGATCTACTACAACTGAGGCTGCTTCACTTGTGTCTGTTTTCAGTTTTATGTATACAACTTTCCACCGTTTCATACTAAAGTGCAGTAGATATCCAAGAAAAAGTTTTGTCAAAAGTTTGGGAACTGAAAGGAGAACTGGAACTTTTTTGGTAAACAGTTCTTACTTTGAATATTTGTTAAAAGGTAGTTTTGGCTTGAAAATAGTTTAATTAGATGAATAAATAAACCTAACAGAAAATCGCCAGGACCTTTTGATAATGTATTCATATGTACTGATAAAGTTTATGGATTCAAAAATTAAGGCAAACGTTTGATCTTGGAAATGTGAGGTTAAAAATGATACAGTTATGGTTAGGCTGTGTTACTGAATAGAAAAGAATGATTATTAAGACAAGTAGAGCAACATTTGTATACGTAAGGAACAGACACATCTTTGGTTTGAAATGTATGATTTAATTGTATTCACAATTTCTTCATATTGTCATAAGAAATTTTCACATTACATTTGTCCATGAAAGTAAAGGAAGATCTATTTGATTTACTGAATGATGGCACTAGTAGAGTACAATTGAAGTTTGAATTATCCAAATTCTGGTTAATGATGAGAAAGTCGTTTCCATCATTTGGAGAAAAGTGATAAATATTCTCTACAGAGACAGAAAGTAGATTAGTGGTTGCCTGGAGCTGAGTTAGGAATGGGGATTGAATGTAATAATTACATAATATAGAGAAAACTTTATACAAAGTCTCATATAAACACCACCAAATCCCCTCCAGTTTACCCTATTATTCAAATATGAATTTCTGTGTATGTCATGATGGGAAAAGGGTTAGAAAACATTGGACTGAATCATATGACAACCAGAATGCTGAGTCAAGAATGTCAATTATGACAGGTCCCAAATTCAGCAGCTTAAGAAAATTCAGAGAATGGAATAAAAAGCAAGGACTGGGAGAGTATAACTTGCCTGTGTCTTGTGACTTACTGATGTGGGGGATAAGAGTCAGCAGTAGTGGGATGGTTAGATGTTGGAGCATGATGAACCAGACCAAGCTGGACTAAGCCAATAGCTGTTCAGATGGCTTCTGAATTATGTGGAAGAATAAAGGCCTGGAAGGAGAAATAAATTATACTAACATTTTATATCTCACTCATGGGGATAGACCAAAGTAAGTTAACTCTTGGTACCTATTTTTTATGAAAAAATACTTATTAGCAATTACTTTGTACTAGGCTCTATTCTAAATGCTTTGCCTATATTCACTGAGCTTATCTTCACATTGGTTTGTAATAGTACCAATTATAATTCACATTGGTTAGTGATAGCACCAGTTTATAGATGAGGAAACTGAGGTCATATGTATTGGTGGCAGAGTTGAATATCAACTCAGGCAGTTTGTCCTTAGAGTCTGTGAAGTCCGTAGTGACACTAACCACCAGTCTCCTTCTAAATTCCCACCACTGGTCTCAAGGCAGGCTATTCTTGTGGCCTGGGGCTTCTTCTGTGTAGGATGTGGCTGGCCTACAATGGATGCTACAGTAGGGCCTCCTCATGAACTCTGACTTGGGTGTTTCTGGGCTCCATCACAGTCTTTGTGGGAAAGCTGAAGAATATAGTCTGATCTTAAAATGTTCTGGGAGAATATTTAATCTGCAGCAGCCCATCATCTACGTAGCTGTGCTTAAGAATGTGGTAGCCACTACCCACATGTGGTTATTCAAATTGAAATTTAAATTAAGTAAAATAAAATAAAATAAATAAAATAAAAAATTTGGTTCCCTGGTTGGATTAGCCACATTTCAGGTGGCTACTACCTACCATTTTGGACAGCACAAAGAACAGTTCTATCATTGCAAATGATGTTATTGAACAATAACATTCTCACTTGTCCATTTTTCCATGTCTGCCACATCAAAAGTGAGAACTCATTTCCTAGTAGCTTCTAAGTCCTCAGTTTTCCTCACTTCTCATTGGCCCCACTGATTCTGTCTTTCTTCAGATTGCAAAAGATAGTGATACCAGAAAATAATATATTATTTTGGTGATCATTAGTTGCTGGTTCATACAAGATTTCCTTTCTTAAAACAGTCCTGCAGTACTATTGACCTTACTCACCTTACCTTATCCTGCAAGTATAATAATTGCAAACTAAATTCTATATAATCCTTACGTGACATGTCGCCTGTCACATTTGGGCTCTTGTTGAACTTGACGGCATCTATAGCTCTTGTGTCTCAAAATTGTGTGTTACAGGCCGGGCGCGGTGGCTCAAGCCTGTCATCCCAGCACTTTGGGAGGCCGAGACGGGCGAATCATGAGGTCAGGAGATCGAGACCATCCTGGCTAACATGGTGAAACCCCGTCTCTACTAAAAAATACAAAAAAATAAACTAGCCGGGCGAGGTGGCGGGCGCCTGTAGTCCCAGCTACTCGGGAGGCTGAGGCAGGAGAATGGCGTGAACCTGGGAGGCGGAGCTTGCAGTGAGCTGAGATCTGGCCACTGCACTCCAGCCTGNTTGTGTAGTTGGATAGTTTTTAGCCGACATTTAGGATTTTATTTTTTTTCATGATAGGTATCATCTCATTTTTGCTTGTGACGATTTTAAAAAATTAAATCTTAAATTGTTTACCTTACAAATCATTATTACTATTATTATCATCATCATCATTTTATACTCAGCTTTGATAAGCAACATTCCTTTGTAGGTTGGTTAAAACTAACTCATTTGACCAACTTTTGTAGGTTGATCCAAATTAACCTCTTATTTTATTTTTATTTTTTAAGAGAGTTACCAGATGGGCAGGATGCTGTAGAAGTAGTGAGTTTGATCTCAACCACATCATTTAGAATGCCCACATGAGGTCTGGGCAGTCATGTGAGTAACGACTCCAGAAATCATACCAAATTTGAAGAACCTGACAATATTGAATGTGGAGAAAAATAGACTATTTTAGATATTCGAAGGACTGTATTGAATGAGCAGTGTTGATCAGAAGGAAAATATATTGTATTGGGAGCAAATTTATCAAGGTTAGTTATGAAAAAAATGTATGTTGTTAGTGTATCCAGAGCAACACACATAGGTTATCAAGACCTTGGAGCAACACCAGATAAGAAGGGGTAACTGTAGGATATTTCCATTTTTGGGCCCACAAAGGTGAAGTGAGCCAAAAAAACACAGTGAGAATTAAACAAAGTAGGGTTAAGTTTTCATTAAAGGCTGTGCCTGCATTCACCACTCCTGGTTGCCCTGGCAACGGGGCTCCCTTGCATGCTAATGACATTATAATGTTAAAAAACACATGCAAATGCGGTAAATAGTAATTAGAGGCAGAGGCATACATGGAGTAGTGAGCTCCACCTTGGGAAGGTCTGGGAAGAGCTGGTGATGGATTTGTACCAAAGACAAAGAAAGAGGTAGTGAAAGAAGGGTTAAGTAGACATAAAAAGGTAAAGTAGAGTCTGCATAAAGCACAGTCTTGCATTTGTGTCCTGCTAATACCTGTTGTTTCTCCAGCAGAATATAGTCAATCAGAAGTCATGCTACTTGTACCTCCAAATTGTCTTAACTATTCTACTTGTTGGCAGCACTGTATGGAAAGAATCTGAGCTGTATTTTGGCTTAGATTTGGAGCAACTATAGCAGCCTGCTGCTTGGAATGCTCTCTGCCCACACTGGCAGGGCTGGGCCTGCCCAGACAAGGTAGTGGGACCAGAGTATGTAGCCAAAAGTCTGTCTTGGTGAAGAAAGAGAAGACTTAATTCTATGTTGCTTCAGATGAGACAAGTAGGACCAATGAGAGACTCTGGTTAGTATAAGGTGTAACTGACTAATAATATATGCTGTTTGCCCCTGGAAATGTGCAAGGAGATGATGGTTGACTGCCTGTCTCAGGTGTGATAGATATGGTTTTTGATTTGCCTGAATGGTTAGATTCAGAGTCTGTATATCTGTGCTGTTTCATTCTTCCCTTTCTTTCATTTTATTCAGGCTCTTTTCTATTTTTATTGTTATATATCTGTCTATGTGTTTTTCTTGGAAATAGCTAGAAAATGTTATATTGCCTGCTTCACAATATCCCAGTTCTTTGATCATTTTGGTGTCAGTTGAACCATAGTCATTGACTAAAAATTGCCAGGAATAGCCATTCAAATACATAAACTTTTACTATTCTTTTT
This sequence comes from Rhinopithecus bieti, assembly GCF_001698545.2. NCBI lineage: Eukaryota > Metazoa > Chordata > Mammalia > Primates > Cercopithecidae > Rhinopithecus > Rhinopithecus bieti. The sequence goes on from NW_016810508.1 coordinate 890,782, forward strand.
CCTCTCTCAATTAAAAAAAGGTTAAACATTTCATAAGGAAAGCACATATGCTTTTGTAAAAATTTGCATTAATATATTAAAAATTCAAGCAATATAGAAATATATATGATAAAATGTTTAAGTATCTTTCTGTCACCTTTCACCCTATCTGCTAACTTCCAATCTCAAACTCCTCCTTAGAGATTACCAGTGTTAACAGTTTGGGATTTGACTTCAAAACTTCTTCCTATGCCTCTATATATGTTGTTATTATATATTATAATATATACTATTAAGACATTATTAATGGCTAATACTTATTGAGTGATTACTATGTGCCAGACATTGTTCACACCTTTTTAATATATTAATTCATCTAATCCCTTTGAGGGATTTTGGGAAAGGAAGGTAAAGAGGAGTTTAGAAACTTGTCCAAAGTGGCACGCCAAATTAATATGCCAGGAATTCTGTTTGGGATGGAGCTCATGCATTTTCTCACCATACTATTCTGCCTGCTTTAGTGCTAACATATACATATAGAATGATTATTCTTCAAGTAGCTTGTTTTCATTTAATATTTAAGAAGTCATTCTATATCAGCAACTTCTACCAGTTTTTTAAAATTGTTATATTTTATTCTCTTCAGATGCACCATAATATAACCATTCCCCTATTGATGGGCATTTAATTTACTATTACAAAAGATAACTTAATAATTATCAGTGCAATACAATTTTTATGTGTACATATATATTTCTATGAGAGTAGATGTTTCAAAATAGAATTGCTGAATGGCAGCATGCTCAGTTTACATTTTGATAGATAATGCGAAATTGGCACAATTATTGCTCCCTTCTTTTTTTTTTTGGAGTTGGAGTTTTGCTCTTGTTGCCCAAGCTGGAGGGCAGTGGCACGATCTCGGTTCACTGCAACCTCCACCTCCTGGGTTCAAGTGATTGTCCTGCCTCAGCCTCCTGAGTAGCTGGGATTACAGGCACGCGCCACCACCCCTGGCTATATTGCTCCCTTCTTGAAGCACTCTTTGCTTGGCATCTGGGATGCTGCCCTCTTGGTTTTCCTCCTGCCCCAATGACTGTCCCTTTTTGGCTTCCTCTGCTGGTTTCTCTTCATCTTCCAACAACTAGACATTGGAGTGCATCACTGCTCAATTTTTGAACTTCTCTTCTCCAATTAGACTCACCTTGTAGGAGATCTTATTCAGCGCCTTGGCTGTAAATACTATACACACGCACACACAGACACACATGTATATATATGCGTATAGATACATGTATGTATATATCTGTACTATATATGTATATATGTATTGATGTACTATATATGTGTATCTATACACATGTACAGATGTATATGTACTATATATACTATATATGTACTATGTATATGTGTATATATATAGTATATGCACATTTATGTATATATACTACACATATATAATATATACATATATACTATATATTAGGTGCATATACATATATGTAGTATATATACATATGTACTGATGACTTTTCCTTTTAAGTGCCTATCATGTCATGACATTGATAGGCACTGGCATTTTACTGCCTATCATGAACTTCAGGCTTTTGTATCGAACAACCAAACTGACATTCCATTTTTGTGTCTACCAGTCATCACAAATTTAACTAATTTTTACTACCCAACCCGCAACCTGTATCTTCCACATACTTCCCTATGTCAGTAATTATTAGCTTCCAATTGCTCAAGACAAAAACCCGGTGTTACCCTGAACCACTCTCTTTCTCATACATTCCATGTTTGATCCATTAGCAAATTCTAATAACTCTATCTTCAACATATGTTCATACTCGACCACTTTTAACACCTTCATCGTACCACCGTAGCCCAGGCTGCCATCGTTTTCACCTGGCTTCCTAATTAATGCCCTTTTAGAATCTAGTATCTAAACAATAACTAGAGTTATCCTTTTAAAATGTGAGTTCAGTCATATAACTCTTTTACTAAAACCGTCCAGTGACTTCCTATTTAGTCTGAGTGAAAATCAAAGCTTTAACCATGGCTTCCAAGGCCTTCAATGGTTCCTGCTGTCTTTCTTCTCTAATCTTTGTCTTCTATCATTCTCCCACTCCTTTATTCTGCTCCAGCCATCCTACTATCCCTGCTGTTTCTGTTGGGCCTTGGCCCTTCCTGTTCCCACTATCTATTGTGTTCTTCCCCTAGATAGCTTTATGAGTTGCCCCTTACTTTCTTCGTATCTGTGCTCAAATGGCACCTTATCAGTCAGATCACACCTGCCCACCTACATAAAATAGCATCTTCTCAACACTATCATTTTAAATTCTGCTTAACTGGATTTCTTCATTTATTTATCTATTATTATTTATTTATTTTTTATTTGAGACAGAGTCTCTCTCTGTCACCCAGGCTGGAATACAATGGTGCGACCTTGGCTCACTCATCCTCCTGGGTTCAAGCGATTCCCCTACTTCAGCCTTCCGAATAGCTGAGATTACAGGCATCTGCCACCATGCCAGGCCTATTTTGCGTTTTAGTAGAGACAGGGTTTCACCATGTTGACCAGGCTGGTCTCAAACTCCTGACCTCAGGTGATCCGCCCGCCTCGGCCTCCCAAAGTGCTGGGATTACAGGCATGAGCCACTGCACCTGGCCAATTTATTGAGTTTTATTGCACTTAAAACCACTTGCTCTACATATTTAGTTGTCTGCTGTTTATCTTCTTCGTCCTGCACCCTACCCCGTCCTCCAGAATGTAAGCTCCATGAAGGCAAGAACTTGTCTGTTTTGTTCACTGCTGTATTCTTAGGACCTAGCACAGCACATTGCATGAAGTAGGTGCTCAATAAAATTTATCGAATGAATGAATGAATGAGAAATTGGACAGGATTTCCCTCCAAACAGACTGTACTAATTTATACTCCTATCAAAAAATAAATGAATATGCTTATTTTCTCATATGCTCTATAAAATTGGATATTGCTGATTGCTAAACTTTTTTTATTCTAAAAGATGAAAATTATATATTTTCAGATTTGCATTTTCCTTATTAATACTAATGTTGAGTGTATTTTCATATGCTTATTGGTTATTGGTATTTCTTTTAGGCATTTATTATGTCCTTTGTTTTATTGTGAGTTTATTTTAAATATTGATTTGTAAAAGTAACATTATATATGATTATATATTATATAATAATAATATAAAATATAAATCCTATATAATAATATATAAGAGTAACATATATTATTACAGTATTTGTCATTTTCTATAGGTATTGCAAATATTTTTCCCAGTCTGTCACTTTTCTTTTAACATTGTTAACAGTATCATTTGTCATATAGAAGTTTTTAAATGAATCTGCCAGTCTTTTGCTCAGTAGCTTTGGAGTTGGTGTTTTGCTTAGGAAGTCTTTCACAACTTCAAAACTGGGAAAATATTCTTTTGTATTTTCCCCTACACCTTTATAATTTTAATTTTTGTATTTAGGGTTTCAACCCATTTGGAATTTATTTTGGGAGATTTTGTGATGTGGTAGTGTAGCTTATTTATTTTATTTAATGGTGAACCAAATGACTTTATATTGATTACTGACTCATCTGTTTGTTCATCTCTGACCCCAAATCCCCAATTTATCATATATTAACTTCTAGCATATGTGGCACTGTTTTATAGAGTCTGTATTCTAGTTTCCTGATCTGTTTTCTTCTCTGTCACAATAACGTGTTTTAATTTTTACAAATGGGTCGGGCACAGTGGCACATGCCTGTATTCCCAGAACTTTGGGAGGCTGAGGTGGATGGATCACCTGAGGTCAGGAGTTCGAGATTAGCCTAGCCAACATGGTGAAACCCCGTCTCTACTAAAAATACAAAAATTAGCTGGGCATAGTGGCAGGCACCTGTAATCCCTTCTATTCGGGAGGCTGAGGCAGGAGAATTGCTTGAACCCAGGAGGCGGAGGTTGCAGTGAGCTGAGATTGTGCCATTGCACTCCAGCCTGGGTGACGAGTCAGACTTCATTTCAAGAAAGAAATCTTTTTTTTACAAATACTCTTTAGTTGATTTTTATATCTGATAATTCTACATTTTTTAATTTCTTTACTC
>NW_016810508.1:897776-973359 GCF_001698545.2 Rhinopithecus bieti
ATAAATAAAATAAAATAAAAAATAAAAAGTAAAAAAAAAAAAGAAAATAGAAATGAATATTGTCTTTGAAGATTTTCTTAAACTTTGAAATGAAATGTTAAAATCACTTAAAATTTAGCATACAATTACAGTTGTAATCCAACTGAAATAAAATCAAAAGGGAAATGTGCATTAGGAAATACTTGTTAAAAGTATGCAAGATAAATATTAGTGTCTTTATTCTATAGAAACTTAAATATATTAGTAAAAAACATTAACACCCAAGTGTATTGCAAAGCAGATAATTCACAGAAGAAGGTATGCAATTCACTTCAGCTATGTCTTGCTTTGTAGCAAACGATCCCAAAGCAAGCCTCATGAAACAACAATTAAATTATTGTTATATCTCATGATTTTATGGGTCAGGACTTCAGCCAGGTCTTGGCTGGGTGATTCTTCTGCCTAATGTAGTGTTACCTGGGATCACTTGGTAGTGTTCACTTAGCAGCTGGGCTGGTTTGAAGGGCCTAAGATGGCTTCACTAACATGCCTGGTGCTTGGCAGGACAACTGTTAAGGTAAAGTAGGATCTTATGGGGTTGTGGGGCCTGTTTATGTGGTCTCTTCAGCAGGGGAGTTAGACTTCCTACATAGTTTCTCAGGGCTCCAAACACGAATCCAGAAACATCTAGTCCTCTTTATGGCTAGGTCTGGAACTGGCAGAGTGTCATTTCCCTGGGATTAGCTGAAGTAGTCACAGGCCAGCCCATATTCATGGGGAGGGAAAACAAAACCCCCTCCTCTTGATGGGAGGAGTGTCACAGAACTTGCTGTCATCTTTAATTTGCTACAGTTATTAAAAACAGAAATGTAAAATAAAGGCAACATTGAAATACAGCTTTTGACACATCAAATTAACAAAGAATGAAAACAAACTGTATAGATTTATAAAACAACCAGAATGATAAAACCAGTCCTGGCATGGGTGCAGTGAAACAGGCATTCTCATACATTACTGGTGGCATTTAAAGGCAGATTTCTAAAAGATCTTGGCAATATAAATCATAAATGTTAAAATATCAATATTTGACTAAAATTGTACTGTTTGAATTCTCAGGGGAAAACTGTTGGCAAGGATACACATTATTTGTGAAAACTTGAATCAAATTTTTAACAATAGTGAATGTACTTATGTGGACAGTTACAACCACCCATATGCAATTATATAGCGATTAAAAGTGATATTCACAAAGTCTATTATGTTACAACATATCACTCTTATTTAAAGAAATAGATTGCAAAGTTGTATTTATGGTATGATTTAAACAATTCCTAAGAATTAAAAATGCACTAGAAGAAAATACATTACAATTTAATAAGGCTTCTGTTTGTGTGATTACATTACAGATTTTTTTTTCCACTGTGATTTTACTTGTTGAAGAAAAAAGCAGTGTTTTATGACCTAGTGTTCTAATTTAGAATAATTTCAGCATAAACAATTACAATAGAATGAACAGAAATATAAACCCCTTGTCATGGCCAACAAGTCCCTAGACGATCTGGCTGTATTGGCTTTTTTGTTATTCATGTACACCAAACTCATTCCTGCCACAGGACCTTTGCAAAGTTATTTTCTGTCCAGAATTCCTTTCTCTTAGATCGTGGTGTTGCTTGCATTTTTACTTCATTTAGATGCCTTTGTTTTATTCAAATGTCAAGACTTATGAGAGGGTTTCTCAGGTTATTTATATGAAGAGACTGCTTTCTGTACCTTTCCAGTAGCTATCTGTTTTAATCTTCAGTTCACTTATCACTATGACATAATATTATATAACTTCAACTTTACTTATTGTCTGTCTTCCTTCATTCCTCTCATATTTTATGAGGACAGAGACTATGTTTTGTTCTTGTTGTTTCCATTGTAAAAGTTATTACAGCTTAACATTATATGTTTTATGGCTTATGTATTTATTTGCTGTTTCCAATATCAGAATATAGTCTTGCCAGGGCAGAGATTTGATGTATCTTGCTCACTAGTGGCTTCACTAGTACATAAAACATAATAAGCATTCAATAAGTATTTTTGGATAAATGAATGGGTTTAGGATCTTATAAAATAACTATGTTTTTGAGATATTTGTCACATATTTACCTCTTGTCAAAACAGTGATACCTGAAAATTGGGAACAAACATTTGTATATTTCAAGTATAAAAGACCTTAGAGTAATTTGGTAATAAGAGCTTTAAATGCTCAAAATTAAGAAAATAGAAAAAGACTCCTAAAAGATACAGAAATAGATCTAAACATATAGTATGTAAAACACATTTATTTTTATGAATACTTATTACAAATATGAAAATACAGCAAATTGCTTTAGGTAAATGAGCTCCAGAAATCTTTGATATGTTTAAAGTTTGATAAAATAAGAAATGATACTTAGAACTCCTATTACGTGTTTTTTTAGGACACTTATGTCTCACAGCTCACTATGTTCAATTGATTTTTTTCAATTTTTTTTTTGGTCTGTTTCATTTTAGATAGTTTCTATTGCTAAATTCACTAGGTTTACCTTCTGCAGTCCCTAATCTCCTGTTAATTATATCCAGTATATTTTTCAGTTTTGATATTGCATTTTTTTTAATCTCTAGAAGTTTGATTTGGGTCTTTTTAATATCTTCTATTTTTCTACTCATTATTCTCATGCTTTCTTCTACTTTCTGGACCATATAAGAGTATATTTATGATAGCTATTTTCATGTCCTGGTCTGTATTAGTCCATTCATAACACTGCTGTAAAGAACTACCCGAGACTGGATAATTTATAAAGAGAGGAGGTTTGATTGACTCACAGTTCTGCAGGCTTAACAGGAAGCATGACTGGGAGGTCTCAGGAAACTTACAGTCATGGCAGAAGGTTAGGGGGAAGCATGCACATCTTCACAATAGTGGAGCAGGAGAGAGAGCGAGCGAGCTAGAGTAAAGGGGGAACTGCGACACAGTTTTAAACCATCAGATTTTGTGAGAACTCACTCACTATCACAAGAAAAGCAATGGGGAGATCTGCCCCCATGATCTAATCACCTCTTACCAGGCCCCTCCTCCAATTCGACATGAGATTTGGGCAGGGGTACAAATCTAAACCATATCATTCCACCCTGACCCCTCCCAAATCTCATGTCCTTCTCACATTGCAAAATATAATTCTCTCTTTTCAACAGTCCCCAAGTCTTAATTCATTTCAACATTAATTCAAAAGTTCAGAGTCCAAAGTCTCATCTGAGACAAAGTAAGTTCCTTCTGCCTATGAACTTGTAAAATAAAAAAAATAGTTACTTCTAGGATGCAATGGGTATACAGGCATTGGGTAAATGCTCCCATTCTAAATGGGAGAAATTGGCCCAAACAAAGGGGCTACAGTCCCCATGCAAGTCTGAAACCCAGCAGGGTGGTCATTAAATATTAAAGCTCCAAAATAATTTCCTTTGACTCCATGTCTCATATCCTGGGCATGCTCATGCACGGGGTGGGCTCCCATGGCTTTGGGCAGCTCCGCCTCTGTGGCTCTGCAGGGTACAGCTCCCATGGCTGCTTTCCCTGGCTGGTTTTGAGTGCCTTCAGCTTTTCCAGGTGCATGATGTGCATGATGCAAGCTCTTGGTGGATCTACCATTCTGAGGTATGGAGGACAGTGGCCCTCTTCTCACAGGTCCACTTGACAGTGGGGACTCAGTGTGGGGGCTCCAACCCCGCATTTTCCCTCTGCACTGTCCTAGTAGAGGTTCTCCATGAGGGCTCCACCCCTGCAGCAGACTTCTGCCTGGACATATAGGCATTTCCATACATCCTCTGAAACCTAGGTCTAGGTTCCCAAACCTCAATTCTTGCCTTCTGCGCACCCACAGGCCCAATACCACATGGAAGCTGCTAAGGTTTGGGATTTGCACCCTCTGAAGCCATGGCCCTAGCTACACCATGGTCCCTTTTTGCCACAGCTGGAGCTGGAGCTGCTGGGACACAGGGTGCCATATCCTGAGGCTGGACAGAGCAGTGGGACCCTGGGCCTGGCCCACAGAACCATTTTTCCTTCCTAGGCCTCTAGGGCTGTGATGGGATGGGCTGCCCTGAAGATCTCTGAAATACCCCGGAAACATTTTCCCCCATTGTCTCGGTTATTAACATTCAGCTTCTCATTACTTATGCAAATTTCTTCAGCTGGCTTGAATTCTTCCGTGGAAAATGGATTTTTCTTTTCTACAGCTATGGTTGGGCTGCAAATTTTCCAAACATTTATGCTCTGCTTCCCTTTTAAATATACATTTTAATTTCAGACCATCTCTTTCTTCATACATATGAGCATACAATTTTAGAAACAGCCAAGTTACCTCTTGAATACTTTGCTGCTTAGAAATTTCTCTTGCCAGATACCCTAAATAATCTCTCTCAAGTTCAAAGTTCCACAGATCTCTAGGGCATGGGCAAAATGCTGCCAGTCTCTTTGCTAACACTTAGCAAGAATGACCTTTACTCTGGTTCCCAGTAAGTTCCTCATCTCCAGCTGAGAACACCTCAGCCTGAACTTCATTATCCATATCACTATCATCATTTTATACAAAAACCATTCAACAAGTCTATAGGAAGTTCCAAACTTTCCCACATCTTCCTGTCTTCTTCTGAGCCCTCCAAACTGTTCCAACTTCTGCTTGTTATTTGGTTCCAAAGTTACTTCCCTGTTTACAGATATCTTTATAGCAGTGCCCCAGTCTCCTAGTACCAATTTTCTGTATTAGTCTGTTCTCACACTCCTATAAAGAACTACCTGAGACTGGGTAATTTATAAAGAAAAGAGGCTTAATTGACTCACACTTTGCAGGCTTACTAGGAAGCGTGACTGGGAGGCCTCAGGAAACTTACAGCATGGGGAAAGGTGAAAGGGAAGCAGACACATCTTCAGAATGACAGAACAGGAGAGAGAGCGAGCAAAGGGGGAAGTTCCACACACTTTTAAACCATCACATCTTGTGAGAACTCACTCACTGTTACGAGAACAGCAAGTGGAAAATCCAACCCCATGATCCATTTACCTCCCACCAGACTCCTCCTCTAATTCAACATGAGATTTAGGTGGAGACACAAATCCAAACTATATCATGGTCTCTAATTCTATCACCTCTGTATTTCTGGGTTCAATTCTATTGACTGATTTTCCTTCCTGTTTCAGTCATAGTTACCTATTTCTTCTCATGCTTGGTAATTTTTTAATTGAAAGCCAGACATTGTGAGTGCTGGTTTTTTTTTTTTTCATTTAGATATTTTCAGACTTTTTCTGGAATGCGATTAAGATCCTTGTATTGGTTTGATTCTTTCAAGGGTTGATTTGCGACGGCAAGTCCTGAACAGCCTTTAGACTAGGTCTAATTTGGACCACAACTAAGGCATTTACTTTCTGAGGATGCTACTCATTGCTGTGCATGTTAGGATGGTTTTCTATTCTCACTGGTGGGAATGTGAACTATTCCTAGCCCTAGGTGCATTCTGAGGATTGTGCTGCATACTTCTTTTTACTGTTTCTTGCTAGGTATCAGTAGTTTCTTCACGTCCATGTGCAGATTACTACTTAGTGAAAGACTCACGAAAGGCTCCTCTGAGGATCTTGAGAATTCTTTCTTTCAGTTCCTCCCTTGTACTCTGCTGCACAGATTGTCAGTCTGTTTCTCCAAATTCTGAACTCTGTCTCCCAAGTTGGTAATACTCGGGGCTCTGTTTGGATATCCTATCCCTGTACTGTGGCGTAGAAACTTTCTCTAGCGGGGATACTTATCAGGCTTATCTTGTTTATTTCTCTTCTCTCAGAGATCACTGTTCTGCACTGCCTGTGTTCAATGTTTGAAAACTCCAATTTTATATTTTATGTTTGGTTTTCTAGTTGTGTAATGTGGGAGGGTATGTCTATTTGGTTATTCTAATTGTGGCTGGTTGGCCAAAGAAACACTTAATACAGAAGTATTTGAAGAATATCCCATTTATGTGATGTGTAAAATTAATAAATATAAATTTTAGATTAAGACATTATTGGTCATCAGTTTAAGGTTGGCTGTTTTCGACCTTAAAATTAGGAACACAGCAGTGGGAGAACATGGTCAACTCATGGAACTGAAGGAGAGGAGATATTTAAGGAAGATTCCCTAAGGTTTGTATGCCTGGGGATGGAGTGAGGTGATGTGCTTCTCTTCCTTCTGCTGTTGTGTTGTATGCTTCTGTCTTGATGCAGAGGCACAGCTTTCTTCCTTTTTCTGAGACATTAATGCCAAGCTATGGAAAGCAGGAGTTCTGATAGATGACAAAGAAGGAGGGATTTCAGTATAAGAGCTTTAAACCTTCACAGGCTTGGAATGGAAATGACTAGGAGGGCAGAGATTGTAACTCATTCTGGGAAATATGTCAAGAAACTTCTGTTACATTAACAAAAAAGGCTGAGTGGATTATATCCTCCCTCTCTCCTTCCTTGTCTTCCGTTCTTGTCCCTCCTCTCTGCTGACTATGTGAGTTTGCCACGTGTCTGGTACTGATCCAAGAAGTGAATATTGAATGTTCTTTTTGGCAAGCAGAATGACCTCAGTAAAGTTTTCAATCTCACCATATCCATGCTCCATGGATAAAAAGCAGTGATTGTACTACCATGCAGCCTTCTCTCAAAGCTGTTAGTATCCTCTGTCTCATTCTTGGGTAAAGTCCTTTTGGTTTCCAGCAGTAGCACTAAGAATCTGGCCTATTGTCCCCAGGCTGGAACAGCTTCTAAAGCACTGGCCATCAACTCTGTCCTACCTCAGCTGTTCTGCTGTGCGAGCTGTTTCCAGGTTAGATGAGACAGCTATGGGGCTGCATTTCTCCTACCTCTTCCTGCCTCTCTAACTGTATTGAGTTGACTAATGTCTCCCCAAATTCATGTCCACCTAGAACCTGTGAATGTGACCTTATTTGGAAATGGGGTCTTTGAAGATGTAGTCAAATTAAGATGAAGTCATAGTGGATTAGGGTGAGTCCTAAATCCATTACGACTGGTATCCTCATAAGAAGAAGGAAATTTGGCCACAGAGACCCAGACACACAGGGTAGAAGGCTGTGTAAAGACAGAAGCAGAGACTGGAGTAATATGTTTCCAAGTTGGCAGCAACCAGAATCTAGGAAGAGGCAACAGCCTAAAGAGAGAGCATGGCCCTGCCAACTCCTTGATTTCCAATTTCTAGCCTCCAGAGCTGTGAGAAAGCAAACATTTGTTGTTTTAAGCCACCACTTTGTGGTACTTTGTACAGCCCATCCCAGGGAGGCCTTTCTCACTTCCCCTGTTCTTCTCTTGACCCTGTAGCAGGATCCTTTTCTGAGGAGTTAAACTGCCTAAGCTCAGGCATCTTTCATTTCACTAAAAACTGGGAAAGTTAATAAATTATTTGTACTGCTTTGCAAGGGTAGTGCTTTGAAATCAAAGTGACAGCTTGCTACCCTGATAATTTTTCTACCATCAGTACTATCAAATTTCTTTCCATTTAATAAAGTATAAAATTACTTTCATCTCTTAATCTCTTGAGTAATTTTCATAAAATAGCCAATGATTTAAAAAACAATAATTTATGAAAGGAATAAGATTGGGAGTAACTTTAAATCCAGGAATCAAGATGAAGAAGGCCATTATTTAGGTCATCTGTACTTTTTAAAAAAAATTTTATCTACAATATTGGAAAAGCAAAACTAAGCCTTTAAGAACAATTCAGTGAACAAACAAACAAGCATAATATGGCAAAATGTCTCCAAACTTAAATTGGAAGCAGGAACAAAGAGAGAAAAAAATAGCTTTCGACAGCAGGCCCCTCCATGTCCCCTCTAATCAGTTATAATATCCGTTGGCCATTCCCCTGGCACAAATAAGCAGGAGCATTCTGAGAGCCAAAACCAAATTGTTTAATAAAAAGTATGAGGGCACATATGATGGTCTCACGTCTATGAACTGAAAATTGAAAACTCAAAATGGGCAAGTTGGAAAACTGGACAACAAACTATTATTAAAAAATGAAAAAGGGAAAAGAAAATGCTTAACAGTGAAACCTAACATTGTGGAGATATCTGTTAAAGTTATTAATAAGGAAAACGGAACTAGTATGTTTAAACTTACTTTTGATGCTTTGGCTCTAAGAAGGGGAAGAGACTTAGCATCGTTTAAACTGTAATCATTCTTTAAAAACTTGTGTTTGATAAACAGGCTGTGGAAGAATATGTAAACACATATACATGTGTGCTTCTCCCCACATCAGGTCACCAAATTCCCCCCTGTAACCTTCTTTTCTAGCCTGACAAGTGGCTGATTTTTTCTGCCACTTATTCCTTGGGGCCTCTGTCCTTGCTGTGCTCTGACCTGCATTACAGGGATGGTGAAGCTGTGTTATACTACTCATCTAGGAAGTCAGGAAGGTGCTGGAGGTGAAAAGAAGGGGGACTTAGTAGGTTTGAGAGCTTCCAGGAAAAGGGAGTAGGAATATTGTAAGAAAAGTAACTTCTTATACAAGTGAGCACAGTTGTGGCATTATTGAATGGCATTGAAAATGGAAAGCCCTAAGTGGCATCAAAAAATGTTTACTTGAAAAACAGAGTGAAGGTGTGCTGTAATTAGGTAGTAACCTAAGAAAGAAGTATTGGCCCCATTTTGGGTTAGTAACTACAGAGTGAGTTCAAAAAGGAAAGACAATAAAAAGAAAAATTAGTTTAACACTTCATGGTTCTTAGAATCATATTTATCACAGAGTGAAAGGAAAGTTTTAATGAAGTTTTCTTACTCCTGGTTTAGATCTGTCTTCCTAGTGCACTGTTACGATTTCTTTCGTGGATTGGGTCTTTATTTTATTTCTACAAGAAAAAATAACACATGATTTCATTTAAAAATGTTTAATAATACATAGATACATAAAGATGAAAAATCTTTCCCTCCTTCTCCTCTGACCCAATTCTGTAGTTTGTTTTCTATGCACATATAAATATATTTATACATATTTATATGTGTTTATATAAATGGCATCGTTGTTCTGTAACTTAGTTTTTCCACCTAACATATCATTGACATCTTTCTTTGTGAGCATGTACAGAATTACCTTATTATTTATAATAGCTATGTAGTATTCCATTGTATGGATGATTTTAATATGTTTAATGGAACCCCTATTGATTATGAATAATCCCTCAGTTATTCTCATGGTTACCCCTGTAACTTTAAGTAATATATTTCTCCTTCCTGATTTCTCATCTTTGGACAATAACTATTGATTCCTGCTATAATAGAAGAATTTTGTGTATTACTTCTGCCTCCCACATTCCTTCCTATTCTTCTTTCTGATGTTTGATTATATTATTATTTTTACATCATCAAGATTTATAATATTTAGATTCTATTCAGTAACTATAATTTAGTCCTCTGTGCTTTGTTTATAGGTTGATTATAAATTTAAACCTAATAAAAGTATATAATGAGTCTGTTTATATAAACAGGATTCATTGCAGAAATAAGTAGTGTAATGGGGGTGTAATTCTCTATACTATAATAGATGTTATAATCCTTTGAAGGTGGTATAATCCTCTGTCACACTGCTAATTGATAGAGACTATTTCAAGTCAGAATCCTACAAATTCTTGGCTGGGTGTGGTGGCTTACACCTGTAATCCCAGCACTTTGGGAAGTTGAGGCAGGAGGATTGTTTGAGGCCAGGAGTTTGAAACCAGCCTAGGCAACATAGCAAGACCCCATCTCTACAAAAAGAAAAGAAAAGAAAAGAGAAAATCAACCAGATGTGGCACCATGTGCCTATAGTCCTACCTACTTAAGAGACTGAGGCAGGAGGATGGCCTGGGCCCAGGAGTTGGAAGCTACAGTGAGCTGTAATCATGCTGCTGCTCTCTAGCCTGGGTGACAGAGTAAGACCCTATGTCTTAAAAAAACAATTCTACGAACGCTCTTTTAGTTTCATACCATGACCACACTAAAAAAGCTCTTTTAAACTGTGCACAGTCAGAAAACCACCAATAGAGGATCAAATGTCACAGTGTTTTTCTGTAGTTTAATTCCCAGCTAGTTAACAAATGTGTTCAGTAGGGATTCACAAATTAGGTCACACCAATGAAAGTAATAATTGTGGATTATACTATGGAGATGGTGAATCAAGGGGTACTAACCTCTATTGGGCTGAACACATCCAGAAGGCTTAATTCTTTCCCAGAAGGATAGGCTCAGCTTCCTTAAGTGGAATTTAGTATCTGAGATGTATCTCTAGCCCTTTCCCCCAGGAAGTTCTGAGGTATGGATGGGCTATTTAATTAATGACGGTGTCATGTTTAATAAATCCCAAAATGCTACAGGACCAAGGGAAAATTAAAGATGTGCAAATTTCTTTATCAAAGATCGAATGTATTATCTCCTTATTTTCTTTCATTCTTGAGTTTTTGTCTAAATGAGCCGGAGGCTAGCAGTTACTGATGAATCACTTTGACTAGAGCTGGTCACTCTTTGTACAAACTTACCTTTGTATGTAACATAACCAGAGGCATCAGAGTTCACCCTAGCCAGGATCCTCTCATGCATCTGGAAGGTGTAACACTATGAGAAACTGAAGTCAGTGTTACCGGGATTGGGTGGATATTTGAGGTGTGGGGAGGAGTCGTATTAACACATTCAGCATTGTGTTCTGGAGGATCTTCTACATCCATAACAGTTCCTTGCCTGCATTACTTACCTTTGCCTTTAACGAATGGATGGATATTGGTTTAATGTCTGACCTATCTAGTGTAAACCTTGCTACTTAGCAGTAGTTTTTACTTTCTTCTTTTTACCCCAAGGTTAGTAAGTTTTGAGCAGCTACTGATAGTATTGGTTTGATCTTCTACAGCAGCAAAGAACACTCACTTGAGATCTGTGGCCTAGGTTTGACCTATTCCTCAGGGCTCCACTGACCTTGAAGGCCTTGTTTGATCAGTGCTGGCATTGACCTAGAAACTTCAGTTGTCTTCCTCCTTAATGGACTTGTCAAGCCCTTCCTGCAGTTGATCATTCCGGGCAGTTAACTTGAGTTGAAGTCGTATATGAAATGCCTTATTCTGAAGTAGAGCTGAGACCCTTAGATAACCACCGATTTTCTTTTAGATGTGTCTGGAGAAGATCTTGTTAAACTCAGGAACAGAAGCCCTATAATTATTTTGTTAGCTGGATTCCAGCAGGCATAACGTAGCTTGCTGGGTGGCATAGCCCTATGACAGCTTGTACTAAAACAGACCCAAACGTGTTCTATCAGGAAATCTTTAGATCTCCATCCAAAATGCAATCGGCACTACACTAGAAAACTTGCTTGTCTATCTTGGATTCTATAAGACCTATAGGACATTTTCTCCTTAAAAGTTCAAGATTGGAATCTACTCTGGCAATGTGGTGGCCTGGAGGCATATGTGCAAAGGGCAATTAATTATTTGTTTAAAATGAAGTGCCATGTATTCATGTATTTATGGGCGCAAAAGGGGTTTTACATTAAAAAGTTAAGTGTCCTTTCTAACCCTTCCACTTTCCTTACTCAAACCTTTAGAGTTTGCCACCGATACCATGGTCTTGAGTGTCTTTCCAGATACATTCAGTGTACACGCAGCATGTACACTTACATTTAAGCATATGGTAGCATACATACATTCATACTGTTCTGCACTTTAAAAAATAACTTAATGGTCTGTCTTGGTCATTACTCAACATTTACAGAACTCATTCATTATTTTTTGTGGTTACATACTATCCCATTATTTGGATATAAAATAATTTCACTGATGGAAATTTAGGTTGTTTCCAACCTTATACTATTAAAATAATATGTTAATAATCATTTGTATGAATTTTATTTACTACATATGTGACTATATCTATAAGGTAAATTCTTGGAAGTAACATTTCTGGGTCCAAGTTGTGTGCATTTTAAATTTTGATAGTTTTTGCCAACCTGCTGTTCAGGAATCTTATGCTAATTTAAACTCCCCTGCCCCAGCAATGTATGAGAGTGCTTGTTTGTTTTATCCGTGTCTTTGTCTATATAGTCCTTTTCATACTTTTTGATCTTTGCCAATCTGATAGGTAAAAAATGTTATCACAGTTTTAATTTGCATTTTTCTTATGGCTAACATTGAACATATTTTTATCTACGTGTATTTTCTCTTTAGTAAACTATCTGTATATCCTTTACTCATTTTCCTATTGGGCTGTTGGACCCCTTCCTGTTGATTTGGTGGAACTATTTATATTTTGAGGAAATTAAAGCTATTTTATATTGAAAAAATTATTTTCTATGACATGAGCTACAAATCCTTTTTCACATTTTGATATGTCTTTTGACTTTATGGTGTTGAGTTTATTTGCATGCAGTAGAATTTACCAGTCTTTTATGGCTTCTGGGGTTTTATCATATTTTAAAAAAATGTGTTCTCCTGTATTTTCATCTAGCACATTTAGGTTTTTTTTTTTTTTTTTCTCATTTAAATATTTCTTATTTTGGTCTTAGGTGAAGGGCATTCTATTTAGATAACTGGAAGAGTTTTCGCTGTGAGGAAATATTCTCTTTATAATTAGTGT
This sequence comes from Rhinopithecus bieti, assembly GCF_001698545.2. Classification (NCBI taxonomy): domain Eukaryota; kingdom Metazoa; phylum Chordata; class Mammalia; order Primates; family Cercopithecidae; genus Rhinopithecus; species Rhinopithecus bieti. Next base: position 910,390 of record NW_016810508.1, read on the forward strand.
TGTCTGGGTTATAACAGCTGGAAATTTCTTATTAATTTCTCTTCTGCAGTGACAGAGTGAAGCATCATGCTTTGTAGTGAATGGACAGCAAGGAGTCCTAATAGCTGAAGTGTAGTTGGACACAGAACAATTTTAAGTTACAAGACTACTGGCAATTCCACAGGGCAGGTCAAGACTGGCCAAGTTGCCAGAAATTAGTTTTTGGGGCAGTAGTAAAGACCACTTCAAAGGTAGTCTCAGCGTGGTCAAAGCTTCAAGAAGAGAGCATTAACAGAGGTGATTTTAGCATTTGGAGAACTCCAGGTGAGCCATGGTGTTCATGAAGGTCTTGAGTTGTTTGTAGACTTCTCTCCTGAGGTAGCTGCAGATTACCTCATTGACTGTTTATTGAGTTCAAAAGAGGGGCTCCAAGGAATTGAGTGCAGTGGTTCTCAACTCTGGCTACTGTGCTGGAATCTGCTAGGTAGATTCTGACTTAATTGATCTGAGGTGAGACACCAGCAACAACATTTTGAAAACTCCGCAGGTGGTTCTAATGTGCAGCTCGGATTAAGACCATTGTTCATGCAGTCAGTTTGCTGTCTCTTTGAGTCAGGGATTGCAGTACATGCCTCAGTGCTTCCAAAATGTGCATACAAATCACCTAGGGATTATTTTTTTTTCTTTCAGTTTGATTAGAATTTGGCAGTTTTTTATTATTATTATTATACTTTATGTTCTAGGGTACATGTGCACAATGTGCAGGTTTGTTACATATGTATACATGTGCGTTGTTGGTGTGTTGCACCCATTAACTTGTCATTTGCATTACATATATCTCCTAATGCTATCCCTCCCTGCTCCGCCCACCCCACAACAGGCCCCGGTGTGTGATATTCCCCTTTCTGTGTCCATGTGTTCTCATTGTTCAGTTCCCACCTATGAGTGAGAACATGTGGTATTTGGTTTTCTGTTCTTGGGATAGTTTGCTGAGAATGATGGTTTCCAGCTGCATCCATGTCCCTACAAGGGACATGAACTCATCCTTTTTTATGGCTGCATAGTATTCCATGGTATGTTATGTGCCACATTTTCTTAATCTAGTCTGTCATTGATGGACATTTGGGTTGGTTCCAAGTCTTTGCTATTGTGAATAGTGCCTTAATAAACATACGTGTGCATGTGTCTTTATAGCAGCATGATTTATAATCCTTTGGGTATATACCCAGTAATGGGATGGCTGGGTCAAATGGTATTTCTAGTTTTAGATCCTTGAGGAATTGCCACACTGTCTTCCATAATGGTTGAAGTAGTTTATAGTCCCACCAACAGTGTAAAAGTGTTCCTATTTCTCCACAACCTCTCCAGCACCTGTTGTTTCCTGACTTTTTAATGATTGCCATTCTAACTGGTGTGAGACGGTATCTCATTGTGGTTTTGATTTGCATTTCTCTGATGGCGAGTGATGATGAGCATTTTTTCATGTGTCTGTTGGCTGCATAAATGTCTTCTTTGAGAAATGTCTGTTCATATCCTTTGCCCACTTTTTGATGGGGTTGTTTTTTTCTTGTAAGTTTGTTTGAGTTCTTTGTAGGTTCTGGATATTAGCCCTTTGTCAGATGAGTAGATTGCAAAAATTTTCTCCCATTCTGTAAGTTGCCTGTTCACTCTGATGGTAGTTTCTTTTGCTGTGCTGAAGCTCTTTAATTAGATCCCATTTGTCAATTTTGGCTTTTGTTACCATTGTTTTTGGTGTTTTAGACATGAAGTCCTTGCCCATGCCTATGTCCTGAATGGTATTGCCTAGGTTTTCTTCTAGGGTTTTTATGGCTTTAGGTCTGACATTTAAGTCTCGAATCCGTCATGAATTAATTTTTGTGTAAGGTGTAAGGAAGGGATCTAGTTTCAGCTTTCTACTTATGGCTAGCCAGTTTTCCCAGCACTGTTTATTAAATAGGAAATTCTTTCTCCATTTCTTGTTTTTGTTAGGTTTGTCAAAGATCAGATGGTTGTAGATGTGTGGTATTATTTCTGAGAACTTTGTTCTGTTCCATTGGTCTATATCTCTGTTTTGGTACCAGTACCATGCTGTTTTGGTTACTGTAGCTTTGTAGTATAGTCTGAAGTCAGGTAGCGTGATGCCTCCAGCTTTGTTCTTTTGGCTTAGGATTGTCTTGGCAATGCGGGCTCTTTTTAGAGATTATGTTTTAAATGCAGAATCAGGAGGTCTGGGGTAGGGCTTGAGATTCTGCATGTCTGTCTTAATAAGCTCACAGCTCATGCTGTGACTGGTCCCCAGACCACACTTGAGTGGCTTGAGTTTGTTATTTAAAGTGCAAAGCACTGGCCCACACCAGTCCACGAAAGTCAATAAGCCATGGTCCTGCTCTCTTGCAGAATTTGCTTAGTGTACTAGAAAGAATACTCAGGTCAAGAGATCTGCTTTCCACTTCCTGCTCTGCCTCCAACTAATTAGTGTAAGATAAGTTTCTTAGAAGTGCTTTAGTCCTTCACCCTCTTATCTCTAAAATGAGAGGCTTGAATTGGATAAACTTGAAGGTTCCCTTTGTTCTTAAATCCTCTCATGCTTGTCCAGGATGTTTTCAGACTCTATCTGGATCAGGTTTTTACGTGGAATGGAATCTGGATCCTATAAAGACCCTGTCATCCTTTAGAGAATGGAGGCCTAGGCCCTGAGCTTATGATCTAGTGGGAGAAATAAAACTAACAAATGTTAAAAAAAAAATTAAAGAAGAGTTAAATGTTCAAGTGTAAGCTATGATAAGTACAAAAAGAATGCAGGGAAACTAGAGAGGAGTATTAAGTGAAACGGTCAGGAAAACTTCATTGCCAAGGGGGAATTTGAGTTAACATTGTTTACTGGGCTAGATGACTGCAGGGCTGACACAGAGTGGTGGTCCTCATGCTTTTGAGTTTCCTTGTCTCTAAAAAAGCAACCTTCAACAGTGAAGAACAAAATATATTTTTCTGCCTTAAACTGAAACAAAGTAGGAGAAAGACCTAGTTCTGTGGAAGTGTTTAAAGGGAAATCAAAATCCAAAAAACTCTATATTTAATTTTTCAAGGCTAATCTTGACTGAAAAGTTTGATACTGAAAAAAATCACCACTGCCAAATATAGAGCGAAAAACCCAGTGTACCTCCCTATCGATAATAAAAAATGGTTTTAGAAATTACCTAAAATGTAAGTAAATTCCTCAAATTATAAGCAATATTGAAAGTGACATATCTCTTTATCTTAACTCATTGGGAAAGAGACCAGATAATTTATTTAGATTTTGTAACATAGGTGCACAAGAATTTTTGACTCACCTCTTTTAATGTCAGAGGAGATGTATTTTGCATTCTAATTAGAATTTTACTAAATTTTATGTTCCCTTAAGAGGAGGTTGTGTGATCAGGGCTCAGGTATAGAAAAATAAAAAATAGAGCAGTTACCCTCATTTAATGAATTATATTTAGTACACACAGTGCAGCTCTGTGTTCTCTGAATATCCTAAGAGTTTCGGTTTTTATCTCTGTGGCTAGATCATTTTGAAATTGCAGACTTTGAGTAATTTTTCTCACAAACACGTGCTATTATAGTTTTACTGTATAGTCATGCTGCATAGTGGCATTTTGGTCAAGGGCAGAGCACATGTACAGTGTTCCCCTAAGATTATAATACTGTATTTTTGCTGTACATTTTCTTTGTTTAGATATGCTTAGATACAGAAATACTTACCATTTTGTTACAATTGCCTGCAATTAATACAGTAACATGCTGTACAGGTTTGCAGCCTAGGAGCAAGCAACTATGTCATATAGCTTACCTATGTAGGAGGCCATACCATTTGGGTCTGTGTAAGCACAGTCTGATGTTTGTACAATGACAAAATAGCCCAATGATGTTTCTCAAAAGGTATTCCTGCTGTTAAGTGATGCATAACTGTATATGGTAAATCTTTTATATAATCAACTATTGATTATCTATCACAGTGAGATTGACAATACAATAGAAATCTTCTACTTTTAAGCTGTTAAATACAATTTATGTTACTAAATAGCAAAATTATTTTGGTTGCAAGTGACAGAAAACCCAACCCATTGGGTGAAGCAAAGAAGGGATGTTTTGGGGCCTTGTAATTGAAAAATCTGAGGTAGAACTAGTTTCAGATATGGTTGGTATAAATATTGTAGTCAGAATCTGGTTTCTCTGCATCTCATAGTCTTGCTTTCCTCTGAGTTGCAGAGGAATTACATGATGCCTGCCAGTTTTTTGGGTTTTTTTTTTTTTTCCTTTTTCTTTTTTTGTGGTCTGTCTGGCTCAAACCTAGTGGAAAAGAGAACAGCCATCTTTCCCAAACCCCCCAAACCAAATCCTGAATTTCATCTCATTGGCTGTGATTGTAGATCATTTGTCCTCCAGAGTCTCTGGGGCCAGCAGTACTGATTGGCAAGATTGGAGATCTGTGTCTATTCCTGGAGCTATAATTAGTGGAACAGTAGCCAATGCTCCTCTAAGGAACCATTCCCTTCTCAATCAGGAAATGGTTCCTTAGAGGAGCAATTAGTACTGCTCCAAAAGAAGGAAGAATTGATGTTTGATGTGAAAGTGGCAATGACAACAGTCACTACATATATCTTTCTCAGTTTAAGCCAATGTTAAATTTACATTTTTCTAAATACAAAGGTTTCAATGGTGGAAGACCATTACAGATCTGCTTTGTGGTGAGATAGTGTAGAGCTGGAATTTAAAACAGTAATTCCATCTACAAAATGGATATCCTTAATGAAATAATTAAAAATGACAGTATTGGATATCCGATGGCCTACTTTCCAGGCAGGAATGATATTAAAAATATTTAACAACCTGTGACAGAGGCATCAACCAATCAGAATGAGTTGGATTCAACCAATCAAAACTGGTGCCGACAACAAATAACCAGTGCAGCCCCCTGAGTGAGAGCTGGCAGTTTGTCAGCACAACTTACTGGGAGGCATTCTTAAGATGCTGCCAAGTGTCTCAAAAAATAGAGTTACTGGATTAGTTTCCTAGGTATGTTGTAACAAGGTACCACAGACTTAAAGTAACAGAAATTTATTCCCTCACAGTTCTGGAGGTAAGAAGTCTGAAATCAAGATGTTGGCAGGGTCCTGCTCCCACCAGAGGCTCTAGGGAAGGACCATTCCTTACTGCTTCTAGCTTCCAGTGGCTGATGGCAATCCTTGGCATTCTTTAGCTCCTAGATGCACCGCTCCAGTCTTCATCTTCACATGGCTTTCTTCCCTGTTTGTGTCAGTGCATCCAAATTTCCCTTTTCTTATAGGAAGATTAACCAACCCCGTAGTCCTTATTGTTATTTTAATTATATTAAAATGTAAATGTTGGTGTGACAATTTGGTGGGGAATTAATATTTATTGGCATGTATGTTTGTGCTTGGGGAGGTATTATATTCTTACACATGACTTTATTGAATTCAAACAAGTGTTACCTTAAAAAAATGGAACTGGCCACAATTAGATGAACATCATTCATTAGTGTATTTAAGAACAAGTACAAGAAGCAGGAGACAAATACTGGTAAAGGGCTCAGAAACCTTATCTTGTAAGGAGTATTTGCAAATGGTGGTCATTTCTTCAGCTCTTGGAAGAACAGCTGTGTGGAAAAGGGATTAGACTTCAGAGGGCAGAACTAAGTAAGTTAAAGTTAAAGGATGTGAAATACAGGACAAAACTATCTTAATGTACAATGCACTAAAATGGAAATGGCCGCTGTGTAAGGGAGTAATAAGCCCAAGTTCCTGGAGGTGCTCAGGCAGTAGCTGAGATGCATAATTACCTTTCTGGGACATTTTCATAGAGATCTTGCCATGAGAAAGAAATTGAAATGGAAGCTGTCTTGCAGCTTTGAGATCTATTGCAAGTCCTGAAATTGTTCTCTATGTGTAGGCCATGAAAATCAATATTAATTATGTGACAAGCTATTTCTATAAGCTTAATTTTTGTTCTGTGATCTTGGTGCTATGGACTAGTGAGGAAAAAAAGAGAAAGATTTAATCTAGGAGGGGGAAACATCATTAATAAATAAGAAAGGTAGGAGAATAAAACTTGCATTTGTTGAGTACTTACTATGTGCAGGATGTTGGACTAGTCTCTTTATCCATATAGTCTCATCTCATTTAGTACATTTAATTTTTCACTGATCAGTTTGCAACTTATGGGAAGTGGTTGTTAAAATGATGAATTCTTAAAATAATTGACGTTTTCTTATATATTTTTTTGGTGGTGAAACACAGGACTGTTCTGATGGCTACATGTGCAAAATACACTTTCAAATTAAGAATGAGTCTGTGATGTCACATCCAGGAGCATCTACCCATGGACAGACATGTCTTCCCATGGAGGTGAGTAGTTTAATGTGTCATGCTCTTCTTTTCAGTCTCCGTAAAGTATACATTTAAAAATGTATGCTTTAATGAATCCATTGCATTCCATCCTATGGAAGCACCACAATTATATCGCACTCATATTGAAATAAAATACTTTAATTCTGTTAAGTAAATATTTTAAAAACTAAACTTCTTCCCATTGGAGAGATATCCAGTTGCCAGTGGATCCTGGGCCTGTTGTAGCAGGAAAAGGAAGTATTTTCCTATGTAATACTGAAAGCAAGAATTGTGGTAAAGTTATAGAAGATCCACTCTGACTCCAGATTGTAGTGAGCCGTCATACTTTTGGTTTCTCTTGGACCTGAATACCACAGATGCCTCTGTTGTCTATTTATTTTTTTTTCCAAGTAAAATTCCCTGAAGATAATATAGCCCTGGCCCCAGGCTGCTTAATACTTGATTGGAGACCTTTTTGCCTGCTCTGCCTTTATTCCCTTTTCCCTTGAAAATATGTTGAATCTGGATCTTATTCCTTAGGAGACTTTAACCTTGACTTGAAAATCTTGCTGAACCAAATTTTATTATGGTGCTAATGACTGAGTGGTTTTCTGAGAGATTTTCAATTTTCTTTTTATTGAAATGCAAACAACCTTATTGTATTTCTTGTGAAAAAAAATTGTGTATACCCATTGTAAAAATAAATAATAGAGAAATAGATAAAAGGATTTAAAATGTCCCATATGTCCTTCAGTAGTTTACCACTGGTAACATTTTAGTAAGTATCCTTTCACATATTTCTGTCATATACATACATATACATACTTTTTTTTTTTTTCAATGAACAAGTATATCATGGACATCTTTCCATGTCAGTACATGCAGATTTCCATAGTTCTCTATAGTGACTCCATTCCATTCCATCCTATGGAAGCACCACAATTATATGGCACTCATATTGAAATAGAATACTTGAATTTTCAAAGAGGATTGGTGAGGACCTAATTATTTCAACACAAAAGAAGAAATCACTAGTGTTTGAATTCTGAGCATCCTGGGAAAATGAAAGAGGTGACTTTTTTTTTTTGTGCAGGAAGAACAGTTTCCCAGAACATGTTAAATCAGACCCATTTGCCAATCAGACATCAGCCCCCTTGCCTGTATATGATGCTGGCCTGCAAGTAACTGTCACCTATTTATAATTTGGTTTGCAAGTTATTCTTGAGAGTATTGTGCTTGGTAATAAGCTAAGTGCCCCCAGATGGGTGCTTGAATCTTGATTACTGCTTCATGGTTCCAATAACCAACATCAAATTTGAAGCCAAGCATATTAGGAAGCTTTTCAATTCATTATGTATTAACTTAAAAAAAGTTTTAAAATTAAGATAGAAATGATGATTTAAAAAATGAATTACTAGTTTTTGCCTAACAAGTTGGCAGAGATTTGAAAAGCACTAAAAAGTGATGTTGACAGTGTGAGGGAACTGACACTTTCTGGTTGATGTTTTAACTTCACAAAGTTTAAAGATGTGCACATACCATGAATAATCTAGTCCAATTCTAGGAATTTAGCCTCATAAAATATAATTTTTTTCAACATTTTTCATTTACAACATTTTCCAATAAATTTGAAACATATGGAAAAATTGAAAGAATTTTGCAGTGAATATCTATATACATAAACCACCTAAAGTCTACCATTAACATTTTGCTGTGCTTGCTTTATTTTATGTTGATCCCTCTGTCTATTTATACATCTTATTTTTTGATGCAATAATTTTAATCAAAGTAAATTGCATACAAGTACTCATAAAATATTTGAGTACACAAAGATTTACCTGGAAGTATATTCATCTCACTCTTATTTATAATAGGAAAAATGAAAATAATGGAAATATACAATAGTAATGGATTGGTTAATTATGGCACATCTCTAGATAGATACAGTCATTAAAAATTATATTCTCGGTGACTGTTTAATTACACAGGTTAAATGTTCATGTCGGCCGGGCATGGTGGCTCAACGCCTGTAATACTAGTACTTTGAGAGGCCGAGGCAGGCGGATCACCTGAGCTTAGGAGTTAAAGACCAGCCTGTTCAACATGGTGAAACCCCACCTCTACTAAAAATACAAAATTTAGCCAGGCGTGGGGGCATGCTCCTATGGTCCTAGCTACTCGGGAGGCTGAGACAGGAGAATTGAGCCTGGGCGGTGGAGGTTGCAGTGAGCTGAGATTACATCATTGGTGGGTGACAGAGTGAGACCTTGTCTTGGAAAAAAAAAAAGTTCATGTTAAGTGAAAAAAAGGTAGATTATGTGGTATAAACAATAGAATCCAAGTATGGTTAACATTCTTCAAACTATCCATCAACTACTACAATTTTAAATTATGATTCTTTTTAAAATTTATCTCTTCAAAGAGTGAAACCTATAACTCTTTTCTTTCACTCTCTTGAAATCCCTAGGGTTATTTTTGCTTGATCCAGTGATTTCATTTGGAGACACCATCCATCCTTGTAAGTTTTCGTTACTGCTGTAGCTCTGGTAGGCATCCCTCTCTTTTTTTCTCAGATAAGAGCAGAAGATTTTAAAGTTTAGAACAAGACAGCCCAGGCTGGGCGCGGTGGCTCATGCCTGTAATCCCAGCACTTTGGGAGGCCGAGGTGGGCGGATCACGAGGTCAGAAGATCGAGACTATCCTGGCCAACATGGTGAAACCCCATCTCTACTAAAAAATACAAAAAATTAGCCGGGCGTGGTGGCAGGCACCTGTAGTCCCAGCTACTCTGGAGGTTGAGGCAGGAGAATGGCGTGAACCCAGGAGGCAGAGCTTGCAGTGAGCCGAGATCGTGCCACTGTCCTCCAGCCTGGGCGACAGAGCAAGACTCCGTCTCAAAAAAAAAAAAAAAAAGAACAAGACAGCCTAGTATCCCATCTTTGTGTATCTCCCAGCTTCCCTACCTCTCTATAGCAGAAACAGTATTTGAAAGATTACATATACATATACAAACATGTAATACTCACATAAGGCCTAGAAATAATTTCCCCCCTTCCAATCACACAAGATTTTCTTAGAATATTTTTTTTCTTTTTATTTACATTTATTCTTGTTCTTTCTCTTCAGGAATTTGCTTCAAAAGTATATGTTCTTTCTCTCCTTCTTAGTACTCCTCAGATTCATACTTATTGTTTTAAAAGCCAGATTGCTTCCTTAGACTGTAAACCCCATGGAAATAAGATGACTCAGTGAATATCTGTTATTTGACTAAACCTTCAGGTTTAATTACCCATAGAACTAGCTCACTTAACAAATCAGATACCTCTGTATTTTGATATAAATTGGATAATCTAGTGAATTACTTAGAATTGATTATTACATATTATTATATATACAATATATGTAATATAGTATATTATAAAAAAGTATGGGTGTATGTGTATACATGTATATATATACGTATACATATACACACATACCCCCCCCCCCCGCCGTTTTTTTTTTACACAGAGGGTCTTACTCTGTCTCCCAGGCTGGAGTGCAGTGGCACAGTCATAGCCCACTGAATCATCTAATTCCTGGGCTCAAGTGATCCTCTCACCTCTGCCTCTCAAGTAGCTGAGACTACAGGCATGCACCACAATGCCTAGCTAAATTAAGAATTTTTTTTAGAGATTTGGGTCTTGCTCTGTTGCCCACGCTTGTCTGAAAGTCCTGGCCTCAAGTGATCCTCTCTCCTCAGCTTCCCAAAGTGCTGAGATTACAGGCATGAGCCACTGTGCCCAGGCTGAATTCTAAAAGAATTTAGTTTCTACTAGAATAAAGTTTTTTTTTCAATAATCAATTTACACAGAAAATCAACAATGTTTAAAAAGAGGTTTACAGGGAGTTTTTAGTAGTTTGTGTTTCTGAGTTGTCACTGGAATGGAATCTGATGATAAACCCTTCATCTTCCAGTCAACTCCAGTGTTTTATTTTTAATATTTGGCAACTCATAGTAAATTTAGTCTACCTAATTTACTCAGATTATAACAACAGCACAAGTAGAAGAAAGAGTGCTAGACTTGGAGATAGAAATTGTTTTGTAGTTCTCTTTACCACTTATTAGTCATGTAACCTTGAGTAAACTTCAGTGTTCACATTCAAACTGTGGGCCCTTCTTACTTCTTGTTTTGGTTGGATGTAACAAGGGTACAGTGCTCTTATTAATACTAATAATGTCACACATGTAATTATCTTTCTATGGTTATCTCATAATTATGCAAGAAGCAGCAGATGTGAATGGAGAAACATGAAGGAGCAGGAAGAGAGCAGCAACTGTAACACTTCCTTTCTTTTCATATTCTATTCTTACCTTTAGATGTTGGGAATAATGAGTAGCCTCCAACTTGGAAACTAACCCTTATTCAGCCACCACCACCAGTTATCTCAGAGAGTGGTACAGAGACAATTGAGAGTGACTCTTACTAAAAAACAATGGTAGACTAATTAGAGCATTTAAAACATTCCATTTGAACTACATACGTAATGTCTTACTTTCCTAGATCAACACTGGATAGAGATGTGTTTTCCTCTTAAGTTCTCTCTTTCTTCATCATAGATTTGTTTGTAACTTTTATTTAGTCAGTAATATGATTAGAGGTATAGCAATTTGAATTTTTTTAGTTTTTCATTTTAAAATACCTCAGATGGCCAGGTATGGTGGCTCACACCTATAGTCCTAATGCTTCGTTACACCAAGAGGGGAGGATTGCTTGAGGCCAGGCGTTTGAGATCAGTCTGGACAGTATAGCGAGACTCCATCACTACAAAAACAAGAAAAATCAGGTGGGCATGGTGGCATACACCTGTAGTCCTAGCTACTCTGGAGGCTGAGACAGATGGTTTGCATAAGCCTAGGTGTTTGAGATTATAGTTAGCTATGATCACACCACTGCGCTCTGTCTAGTATGGGCAGCAGAACAAGACTCTGTCTCAAAATAAAAACAAAAACCAAAAACAAAATACCTCAGAATTAATGTTTTATCTTAATGGGTAGTACATGTGTGATATCAGTAGAAGATACTATGACAATTTAAGTGGAATATAATTAGATAAGGAACAGCCATCTACTGTTTGTTTCAAAAATGCAATGAACTGCTAACAATTTTTTTTTTTTTTTCGAGACAGAGTCTCACTCTGTTGCCCAGGCTGGACTGCAATGGTATGATCTCGGCTTTCTGCAACCTCTGCCTCCCAGGTTCAAGTGATTCTCCCTCCTCAGCCTACTGAGTAGCTGGGATTACAGGCACCCATCATCATGCCTGGCTGATTTTTGTATTTTTGTAGAAACGGGATTTCACCATGTCGTCCAGGCTGGTCTCAAACTCCTGATCTCAGGTGATCCGCCCACCTTGGCCTCCCAAAGTGCCAGGATTACAGGCGCTGAGCCACTGTGCCAGGCTGAACTGCTAACATTTTAAAAACAGACCTGTCAGAGGGTAGAGGGTCAGAGGAGGGAGAGGATCAGGAAAAATCACTAATGGGTAATAGGCTTAATATCTGGGTGATGAAATAATCTGCACAACAAACTCCTGTGATGCAAGTTTACCTATGTAACAAACCTGCACATGTACCCCTGAACTGAAAAGTTAAAAAAATGGAATATTTAAGCAAATTTCATGAAAGGGATTGATTGTGCTCATGATAGAAGAACTCAAGGAATAATCCTAATTTGTACAAATTATCCAATTTAGCTTTAACTGAGTTTACAGACTAGACTATCATGAAAAATTATTGGTAGTTTTGTGATATTTAATAAGTTTTATAATCTTGAAAGCAGTTTTATAAAACATTATTTTTCATTTCAGCCATCACTGATCAAAACATACTTCAACTCTGCACTGAAGAGTGATAAACTCTTATTTAACTATTGTCCTTGGGATTCCAAAACAGGCTTTAGGTAAAATATATCATCTTTTGATCCTAAATATATGATGATCAAAAGTCTAAAATTTTTTTTTACAATTTTCTTCTAAATTAGTTGTATTTGTAGATAGTTGAACAACCATACCACAGATATGTAGATATGTGGATGGATATTAAGCTTGAGGGAAGGGATTTTGTGGAGTTAGAGGGTACTATTTGCTTAGCTCCCAATGTTTTCATTTGATGAAATATTAGATTAACATTTTTTTTATCAATGACTTTAACAGATTCTTTTTCAAAACACATTTATGTCAGCATTAATGCCTTCATGTATTAACATTTTAATTCCCCAAAATAATACTTAACATGGTCAATTATTGATTTTCTATTACATACCAATTTATCTTACTAGTTGCTTTATTATCTTATTTAATCTTCACAAAACTCTTATGACAATAGATATTAATATTAATATGGCACATAAATGGATAAGATTAGTGAAGGTGGATAAAAACACAGTTATAATAATAATAACAGCAATAATAATATTATAATAAAGACAACCTAAGTTTATGGAGGACTAACTATGGATACTGAACTAAGTGATTTGCATATATTAATTCATTTCAACTCATGATATTGATATCTTTATTCTCTTCACTTTATATATGAGGAAACTGAGACATGACACAAAGGTTAAACTTGCCTAAGGACAATAGCTAGGAAGTGATTATATTCTGGCTTTTGTTATGTTCTGACTTTGGAAAACAGTAGTTCTTACAGGTTAGTCATATTAAATAAGACATTTATTGAGAGTAGGTAGTATGATTTTGCATGTGACATTTCTGAATTTGTGAGATGAAAGTGAGACTGGCAGTTTTTAAACAAGATATTTTCTTTACCAGTGACCAACAGAAGTACATTGCATCTATTTAAAATCCTCTAAATATAGGGCAGTGTATGGCAGCTCATGCCTGTAATCCCAGCACTTTGGGAGGCTGAGTGGGGGCGGATCACTTGAGGCTGTGAGTTCGAGACTAGCCTGGCCAACATGGTGAAACACCGTCTCTACTAAAAAAATACAAAACTTAGCTGGGCATGGTGGCAGGTGCCTGTAATCCCAGCTACTCGGGAGGCTGAGGCAGGAGAATTGCTTGAACCCAGGAGGCGGAGGTTGCAGGGAGCCGAGATTGCACCAGTGCACTCCAGCCTGGGCGAGAGAGCAAGACATTGTCTCAAAACAAAAAAAATCCTCTAAATATAAATGAATATTTTCAACAGAAGCAAACATAATCAGTGCTGGCTTGGGATATCTTATTTTATGTGACACTTATTTTCATAATTGGGTATTGATACTACCATATCACTTTATCAATTTATGATTTTTTTTGTATTTAACTGAAGACTTTTCTTAGAGAAATTGAGATATCATTTAACAGTCACGAAAAACATGATTTAACAATTCATCTACTTTAATGAATAGGGCATATTGTCCTTATTGAAGCCTTATTTCTATACATGAAATGATAATTTATAAATAGAAGTGGGAACCAAGCCCTATACTTCAATTAGACAGTTTTTGATAAAAATTAACCATAATAATGGTTAAAATTTATGTGAATATATTATTGCAAAATAGCTGCTAAACAAGTTTTTTTTTAAGATTCTAAATTAGTATACTGACTAATGAAGACTAGAGAGACTAGAGTTGAGAAATAAGGTGTAAGTTTTTTTTTTTAAAGCATGTCCAGCACTCATCCACTCAGTAAAAGGAAACAGTATCTAGTTAACTTAGATACTGATTTTTAATAATGAGTAGTAAAAATTGTTGATGAGTGCTCAGAAGGGGGAAATATCTGAAAGTATTTCCTATGTAACTGGTGTTCTAGCCAACATTGCTTTGTATTTTTTTGTCTCTAATGTCTTCATTTATGAAGTTTTGAATCATTTTCCATAGAATAGAGATGGCCTAGATTTTGTCTTTTGATTCACACAATTCAGCTACCTATACACATTGACTTTAAGTTGGTCAATAATTTTTATATTATTGAAGTTCGTGTTCTGCTTGAAGTTCGATTACTGTAGTTCCTCTTCCTTTTGCAGAGGTATCAGAGATGGGTACCAAGCATATTTTATTTATCCATATACTATCCTCATTACTTTAGAGCCTCAGGTTGCACCTTCAGATTACATTTTTTAAAACTATGAAAATGGTAGAGTCATAAAAATACTGATATTATACTAGTGGAAGAAAAGATTTTTGTCTTAGGGCCTTGTAGTTCACTAACTGGTATTTTTCTTAGACCAGGGCAGGTAGAATATTATAGAAAGTGAGGCCCTCAACAAAAAGCAACCTATCATAAATTCCCTGAAGCATAAAACTGAGAATCAGTAACAGGAGATGATCTCAATTGCCAAGGAACATATTCAAAGAATGATGATCTTCTGAGGTAACCAGGCCTTGAAATACACTCATTTGCCTTAAGGATTTTATTAGGTGGCTTCTAGGATGAGTTCTATTTTATATGTCTAAAATAGACTCATATGTCAGAATATTATTTTTTTTATAATGGAATAAATGGTGAGCCACAGTTCTCAGTAAGCATTAACAATTTATCTGTAAAGCAACTGCTATATTTGGACTGAACTATAGATATATTGATAAATGTAAATGATGACTAAGAAGCATGTTTAACCTCTGTAGTTGGGAATGTAATTATTAAAGCAATGTTAAAATGCCAGGAAGTTCTGTCTGGTATGTTTGAGATGCATAGATGCAAATGGAAGCATGTATAATAGTCAGTATTATTGAATGAATGAATCTAATGCTGACAGATAAATGGATTTTTAAAGGAAATAACTGTGAATGCAGCAGACCCCAATCCCACTTTTGTGTTTTACTTAAGATATTATGAAAGGGTTCAAAAGACAAATTAAAATTTAATTCTGTTTAATTTAAAGTGTAAGTATATGTTATATAGTAGTGTGTTCTCTGAGAGGGGAGAGTATAGAATATTCTGAAAACCAGTCATGTCAGATTAGGATCTTTAATTCCAGTAAATTAATAATTCCTGGGGATTATTGCACTAAATATACTATTTATTATACAAACTGTATTTCTTTAACTGGTATATAACAAAAGTATTTGTTTACTCATTCTTGAAACTCATCAGAAAGCAACATACAGAGATGTGGCACTGAAACTATTTGAATCATCTAATGAAATTTGTGACTTAGGGGATCTTAATGCAGTTTAACTGTTCTGCTGTAAAGCCAGGAGTCTTAGATAGAGGTAGGGTCATGCTTCACATTCTACTGAATCTTCTTTCTACTTTAAGCCCTTGGTACCTGAGTAATAGCACTGCAAAATTCAGAGTTGTTAGATTCAGTGAGAGTCTATAACCTAAATGGGTTCTTAAGGTTACTTCTATCTTTGAAATTCTCTGTGCTATATTCTCCTTGGCAAAACATAAAGAAAATCTACTTTTTGAAATAAATCAAGTTGACTAAATATACATAGGTAACTAATTCTCTTTTTATTTATTAAGCTAGTAGAAAAGCCTTTGTAAAGATATGTGCCATAGCCATTGTATTTTAACTCAGCAATAAGTTATATCAGAAAGTTTTCTTTACATACAGTTGTAATTTTGAGGTGTTTTTTATAAAGTCAAAAGTAAGATCATTTCTAGCAGCAGCTGTATACTTAAGAGGATACTGAGCTGATGTTTCTGTACAAAAATCTGACAGTCTTTCGTTGTGGAGCACTTATGTCCAAATGTAAAGGTCTAACTTAGGAAGCAGTTGTTTTGGAGGAGGGCCATTTAATGCATTATTTTAATTGCCCTTATTATATATTTCTCCCATTTCTTTTAATGAATTTGGGATGCTTTTCATAGCAAAGACTTGGAACCAACCCAAATGCCCATCAATGATAGACTAGATAAATAAAATGTGGCACATATATACCATGGACTACAATGCAGCCATAAAAAGGATGAGTTCGTGTCCTTTGCAGGGACACAGCTGAAGCTGGAAACCATCATTCTCAGCAAACTAACACAGAAACAGAAAACCAAACACCAAATGTTCTCGCTCATAATTGGGAGTTGAACAATGAGAACACATGGACACATGGAGGGGAACATCACACACCAGGGCCTATCGGGGGATGGGAGGCTAGGGGAGGGATAGCATTAGGAGAAATACCTAATGTAGATGACGGGTTGATGGGTGCAGCAAACCACCATGGCATGTGTATACCTATGTAACAAACCTGCGCATTCTGCACATGTATCCCAGAACTTAAAGTACATATATATACATATAAAAAATTCTTATCTTAAAAAAGAGACACTTAATAGATTGTTAGGGGTTTCAAACTTTAGGAGGCTCTTTTTTTCATGAAGAATTTCTGAGGAAGATATGTTGACTTTATAATCGAATCTAAAATAAATGAAAGTGAAACCACTACTTATAACTCTTTTCTGCCCTTTGAGGTTTTCTTTTGAAGCCAGTAGAAACTCCATATGTGGAGGGAGATGTGTTACTTATAGAACATATTACAATAAGACTTGATCTCACAAAAGATTTAAGTAGAATCTAAAAATGGGAGTTTTCAAAATTATTTTTATTAAGTATATTTATAATTTATTCCTTAGTTTAAAAAGATTAATTTAAAAATATTTTGTGGAATGAATGGAATTCCCATTAGCAAAATTTTCTATGCAGGGCTCAAAAACAATCTTCTTATATATCTTAAAGGAAGTCATTGTTGAAGTAGCAATGTAGAATCTCGTGATATGAACCGCAAGCTTCAGATATTAAAATGATTGTTGAATTTTTTTGGTAGCTTGAATGAGATTGACTACTTGTCAGGATTTTTTTTTTTTTTTTTTGAGACGGAGTCTCGCTCTGTCGCCCAGGCTGGAGTGCAGTGACCGGATCTCAGCTCACTGCAAGCTCCGCCTTCCGGGATTACGCCATTCTGCTGCTTCAGCCTCCCGAGTAGCTGGGACTACAGGCGCCCGCCACCTCGCTCGGCTAGTTTTTTGTATCTTTTAGTAGAGACGGGGTTTCATGTTAGCCAGGATGGTCTCAATCTCCTGACCTCGTGATCCGCCTGTCTCGGCCTTCCAAAGTGCTGCGATTACAGGCTTGAGCCACTGCGGCAGGATTTTTTTTTTAACTGTCAGGTAAAGACTAACCATTGCATAGAGTATTATTTTTACATAAAATCATTGCCCAGAACAATGGCTTATATAACCCCTGATGTTTTATCCACTAATACCTGAAATGCTCACTATGAAAGAGACTTTATTAAAAATGCAGATGAAGGGCCGGGCGCGGTGGCTCAAGCCTGTAATCCCAGCACTTTGGGAGGCCGAGACGGGCGGATCACGAGGTCAGGAGATCGAGACCATCCTGGCTAACCCAGTGAAACCCCGTCTCTACTAAAAAATACAAAAAAAAAAACTAGCCGGGCGAGGTGGCGGGCGCCTGTAGTCCCAGCTACTGGGGAGGCTGAGGCAGGAGAATGGCGTAAACCCGGGAGGCGGAGCTTGCAGTGAGCCGAGATCCGGTCACTGCACTCCAGCCTGGGCGGGAGAGCGAGACTCTTGTTTTCAAAAAAAAAAAAAAAAAAAAAAAATGCAGATGAATTATTTTGGGGAAAGGGAACAAAGCATTTTCAAACTGGAATAGTGGTTCTGAACCCCGTGACTGGACTCTTAAGCTCTGACTTGGTTAGATCACTTCCGTCATAACTGCATCCTTAGCATTTAGCGCCGTGCCTGGCACATAAATGCCAGAAACTGATATTGCTTGTCTCTTGATTTTTCTGGGTTAGAACTATCTAGAATTTCTTCTCTGTCAATATACTGCAAACTTAACTAAAAGTCAGCAATATTAGTATAACTATTTTGTCATTATCAGTTTATTTTCTATTTTGTTAAAGGATACTTATTAAATAAAGTGGCCAGGAATATTTTGTTAAAGTTTATTTCTGAATTTATGTGCTTAAGGGCAAATAATAATTTTACCTTAAAGCAAAAGGAAATAACCAAGGATTGCATTGTTAAAGGTTTTCAAAAGGGAGACATCAAAGTGTTTTAACAATCTTGTTTTTGATTGCATAAATGTGATATGGGAATTTCAATAATGCTCTTCCATATGGTGCTTGCAAATTTGCTGTTTTAGATTGTTTGCTCTTAGCAAAGTATAAGTCTTACGTATTTGTGATAAGCATTGAGAGAAGCTACATGTAGTTCAAGCTAATCTTAAAGGAGCCTTAGGATAGAGATTACATGTTTGTCTCAGCTACAGTTCAGAATGCATTGAAAAGACCAGGAAGGCTGTCAAGTTGGCAATGGCACCTAAAGACTGTCCTGATGGATGCCTGAGAAAATGCCTTTTTTGGTCAGTGAGTCAGAAGGTACAACAGCCTGGCAGACTAAATCTCGTCTCTATGCTCCAGTTGCTCAACTCTAGCTTATTTTGAAGGAAAAGAAAAGTAGTAATCTGCAAGGGACAGGATATTTTTAGATAAGGTTATTGAAATGACTATTGGCTATTCTGAAATAACATTATTAAATGTCCTCTTTCCAATAATTATTTGTGAAGCATTTCACCCTCAGCCTTCCTTTAAGTTTTTTAGATATGAAAGAGAAGGGGAAAAATAACGATATAACAGTTATCTCAAACTCTGAAATTCTTCTCTCTACTCACAACTTCCTTATTTTCAACTGTATTTATGCTTCTCTCTGAACATTCTTTGTATATTCTTTTTGTCTCAAGGCCCTCAATGACATCAGTCATCTTTTATTTCTCTTGCTTTGTTACTTAGTCTTGACCTTGGCTACTTCAGCAATGCCCACAACAGGACCTAGGTTCCATGTCCCCTGGCCCTATGCTTTCTGTTATACCTATATTGCCAATTCCCAATCCTCTTCTTTGATCCCCTCTGTCTGCTTTCTGTCACTCCCAGGTTTTGTGAATAAGTAATCTATAGTACCTGGATTTTTTCATCACTTGTTCCAACTTCAACTCTTTTTCTTTTGCCTTCTACCAAAATCAAGCTATGGAAATTGCTTCCTTCTAAGTTACTAGTTACCTTACAATCACCACATCTAATGCCTTCACCTTTCTTGACCACACTGTAACATTTGACACTACTGACTAAACCCCTTCTTCTTGAAATTGTCTCGTTTTTTTCTCTGTGACACTGGTGACAAGGAATATATTTTTATTCCTCCTTTCTAATAGGTCATTTTAACTATTGTTCTATGGCAGTAGTTCGAACATCTCCCCTAAGTCAGAGTCCTTGTTGGAGGTCAACCTGTGTAAACGAAGATGAATCCAGAGAGGAGGCATGGGGCTGAAAATGAGAATCTGAGTCAAGAGTCATGAATATAGAGCTGATCGTAGGGGATCTTGGGAAGTTACCTCCAATAACGCAGAAGTGCCCCCAGCTTTCCATTTTGACAGCAGGCATCCTGATAAAGTCAGACTGACTTAAAAGCACATAGTTGGAATCTGACAACAAGAAACTTGGAGGCTGAGGATGGATTCCATGTCTCCCTCTGTCTACCTTATGAACCTATCAACCAATCCTGGCTTCTCTAATCACTCAGCAGTTGAGAGAGAGGCTGCAGGAGCACACCCTCGGTGTTTCTGAGGTGGGATGCCAACTTCCAAAAATGTTTCTCCAAATCGTACTCCTTCGATCACACAGGGTGTTGGAATTAACCTTAGTGCCAGAGGACTCTAGTACCTTTTCCTCCATGTATTATACATTGGGTCCTTAGGGATGGCTGAGAGAGGTGCACATGGTGGTAAGTATAGAGGGTAGTGGTGGGAAGCAAGAGGGGCTCTGCACTAAGGAAAGTAATTGTGAGTAGAGGATGAAGAATGTTGAGTTTTAACTTTAGATTGGGCTGTGAAATATTCAGTGTTTTTAGCAGTTTGTCTGAATCTCCCCTCCAGAGGGGTATTAGGCTAGCTGTGCTAGGGCATTAGCCAGGTTGCTGATGTGCTGTTAGGTTCCTTAGTGTGGGATTCCTATTTAAGTTAGCAGGGAGTACTCAAAGTCAGAGAGATAAACCAAGTCAGAATCCGTTAAGGAAAGCTGAGATTTAAACACCAGGAAGTATCCAAAGAATTGGAGGGAGTGATGGTGTCAAGGGTTTGAAGTCAGGCAGAAGTGAGACTGCAGTGAGATTAGGTGGGGATAAAGTGAGGAGGATCCTAAGTGATTACCCTCACTAGTTTCAAGTATGCTGAAACTTCTTTGTAGTTGATGGATGGATGGTATTTGACTGTCAGTAGGTTTGAGGGGTTAGGCAAAGCTAAGAGAGAGTATGAACATGTAGGTAGAAGAATCAGATGGAATATATAATTTTCATGCTTTCTTCTGGCCCTGGTCCTTGTCTATGTATTCTTTGTGTTAGTCTCTTGCTTGCTAGAGGTTATCTGCTGAGTCTTCCTGGATGGTATATAGCTGTTGCAGGGATCGTTTGGTAGCTACGGGTGACAGCTCTGCCCAGAGGTTCTGGGAAGCAGCTGAGTGGAAGCTGTAGAGTCTAGGATTATATCTCTCCTAATCAGCTGCTCGTTCCTTCAGTGTAAGAACCATTGCTTGTTTTCTTTGCAACACTTTCCCAGGGGGTGATTTTGAATAAATGACATACGGGGAGGTGTATTACAAAGAACAATGAAATTTTACTATGTAGAAAAGCTTTTTTGTGAAAATAACCAATGTGACATTATTGCTCTACAATGGGCATTTTATGAAATAATGAAGAAAAAATTGAGAATATACTTACATACATCTGCTCCAAAGTATATTAAAAATGAAATTTTAATTCCCATTTATCCCAAAGGACCAAAGTGTCTTATTGGGCATAAGATCTTTTTAAATAAAAGTTGATCCACCTTCCATACTGGAACTTTTACATATAAGATGATATAGTTTAGTGTTCTTTTTAAAAATAATAAACGAATGTTTCAGGAAACCTGTGATAGACTGAATCAGGTGGAACTGATTTAATGTTATGGATAATTACATAATTAGTGATGTAAAAAATAAACCATACTATCTACTTGATGGACTGGAGCTGCTGTGAAGGAGGTGTGTAATTATGCAATCAGCATCCTCCTCTTGTGCTGATTCTAGGTAATACTTTTTCTGCCTTGTCTGAGAAGGGGGTCTCCTGTCTTATGTTTCCTGATGTTATTTAAGTGAAGAGAGCTGAGTGTTCGGTAGTTCTCAATTCATGAGCTAGTTCTATGTGAGATCATCCACTGAACCCAATGACTTTCAGACTTTTTAGATATAAACCCATAATAAGAAATACATTTTACATTAAGATCCAGAACACTCCATACATGTATACCTGAAACGAAGGTTCATGAAACAATTCTTACTCTTTCTGATCTACTCTACTCAATCTATTCTGCGCTGTTTTGTTTTTTAAAAATGCTGGTCAAGGCCCAGCAATTGATTTCAGAACTTACTAATGGCTCATGAGTCACATTTTGAAAATACAACCTTTGACCCTTAGTGGTTGCTAACGTCAGCCGAAGGGATTTGGAAGGTAACATATGGGTCTGCCAGGGGCTTTGTGTAGCAGGTGGTGTGGCATGGTTGAAAGAACAAGGGCTTTAAAGTTAGGGAAATTTGGTTTTATATCCCTACTTTCCCTCCTTCTGTGTGACTTTGAAAATATTACTGAACCTCTTAAAGCCACAAATCTCTTATCTGGAAAACAGGATCCCAAATACAGGAATTGGGAGGTTGGGAACTGGGAGCTGTATGTAAGCGTGTGTGTGTGTAGATGTGTGTATTAAATATCATGAAGTAAAACAGTTGGCTAATGCTGTGAAAGTAAAACACATATGTGGTAGGTGCTTCATTAAGTTTAGTTTCCTCTCCACATCTTTCTCAACCACAGACACCTCAATTGGAGAAGGATGTCATTACAATCCCTACCTCGCAGGGTGGCTGTGAGGATCAAATAAAATGATGGGAGCCAAGGGTTTACAAATGTTCACTTTTATTAGTGTAACCTTAAGGCAGCTTTACTGTTTCAGAATAAATCTTTGTGTGAGTAGAATGGTGAGTCCTGCAAATGGTAAGTGACAAAACTAGAAAACAAAACTCGTTTTGAAATTCTGTGTCATAACTGTTAGTAGCAAGAATTGTTTGGAGATACAGTGGTATTGTGTGTTGACACTGAAATGCTGCTCTCAAAACTGTCGAAGGATGATTTATAGTGTTTATAGTGCCTATTATAAATCACAATATACATTTGAAGTTCCATATTACATTCTATATAGAATTTTAAAAACTTTAAAATTATTCCACAAAGGACTTTGCTTCATCAAGACCTGGAAAATGAACATGAAGACAGCTAATTACCCCTTTGTATAAAATTTCTGTCAATTTTTCTTTACCCAAAGTAGAATACAGTATAATAATTTGATTGTAAGACTTAGAAAAATGTAAACACCATCTCACAATGTGAAAGCTTGGGATGGTGGGGAGCTTTCTATTGTGCATTTTATATTTTATAAAACCCCTTTTTTCTTTAAATATGTTACGGTTTTTACTACTGCAATAGTTTATGACTCTGAAATGCTAGTTCTTTTCTAGTTTTAATTTTGGACTTTTTTTTTGCCTGAAAGGACATTTTTTGGTTTTGTTACTATCTGTGCTCCTTTCTTTCATTCATCTTTTCTTTGGTATTCTACTGAGATTGTGATTATTTAGTGGTAACCTGGGCTTTGTTGGTTGTGTGGAAGGGACATAAATCAACCAAGGCAGGTATGAGGCAATGACAGCTACAAAGCATCTTTTCCATATCTCTTATTCTCCACAGTATCTAATCTCTGGTTGCTCCGAAATGACTCATTCTCACTTTAAGCATATGTTGGTTGATTGCACTTAATTTTTATGCCATTTCTAAGTTTCCAGCCCCTTAAATTGAATTAGAAAATCACCTAACACTTTATGTTAAGTTCGAATCACAGTTAGAGATAGTCAGGAGAAAGGACCTGGCTCCTTTAAGACAGAAGCACCTTTTCTCTCTGCCAGAAAGCTCACTGTAAAACTGAAGGACTTAACCAAAAAAGGGTTTCGATGTAAATTGAGTATTGACAGAGAAGGGAGGTTAATTGGCCTTAGTTACCTGGTTGCTAAGGAAGCATTTTCCTGATTGGGAGGAGAAACTCTCCTGGGTGTTGCGCAGCTTCTTGTGGACCTGAGATGCTTTGTTTTATCTCTTGCTTTCTGTTTCTGAGTTGGAAGAGGAAAGAGCAGAAAGCTATCATAGGAATGAAAAGCTGCATGAAGCAGATGGTTAGGCTCTCTCTTCGCTGCAGAAAGAGAGAGCTAAATACTGACTAGCAACAAGCCAGTGCCAGCAAGGACTCTTTGTTTAAGGCAGACAGTTGGAAAATACCATAAGGGCAAGATATAAAGAGCTTGCTGGGAGGACATAGAGAGGTTAGACTAGGGTTTTTTTCAGTGCCCAAAACATGTAGGCAAGATAAATCAAATGCTATTTTGAATGGCATCCAACATCTATGTTAAATTATGGGGTTAAAATATTTTCAACATGGTTAGATTTATTAAGAAAAGTTATTTAGCTTGTATTTAGTTGTTTGTGTTTTGCAGGTTTTATACTATATTGTATATTATGTTTAGCAAATTTAGAATTTGTTAATCTATAATTATTTCAACAAAGAATGTTAGTTATGAATATCTCATGTTATTGCATAATTTATCACTTAGTAATGAAAGTAACTTTGGAGTAAATAAATTACAAATTTTTATTGAAATATTTTTTCAAAGCAAAAATGTCTTTGTAGGCCAGGTGCACTGGCTCATGCCTGTAATCCCAGCATTTTGGCAGACCGAGGCAGGTGGATCACTTGAGGTCAGGAGTTCGAGACCAACATAGTGAAACGCTGTCTCTACTAAAAATACAATAATTAGCCAGGTGTGGTGGCGTGCGCCAGTAATCTCAGCTACTCAGGAGGCTGAGGCGGGAGAATCACTTGAACCTGGGAGGCGGAGACTGCAGTGAGCTGAGATCACACCACTGAACTCCAGCCTGGATGACAGAGCAAGACTCCATATCCAAAAACAACAACAAAGCAACAACAACAACAATGAAAAGTCTTTGTATGTTGTCTATTCATATATGCTAGGCTCTCTGATTATACTTAAGTAGTTTGTAAAGTTAGTATTTCCACATACTGAATGATATTCCATTAACCCTAGGGAGTTAGTGCCTCTACTTATATTTTGCTTAATTTCATTTTTTTCCTTACTGATTCCTTCAACAAACATGTTTTTGGATATCTTTTGAGCATCAAATACCATGCTGAAGGATACAGGCATAAAACACTCTAGGAAATAGTGACACACTTCTCAGGAGAGTTTGGAAAATAGAAGTATTTTTACTGGTATTTTCGGATTTGTAATAAGTTTCTTAGGTCTTCTTCATTATGGGTATTGAATATTATTATTTGTACTGAATCCTATTCAAAATTTTAATGGCAATTTTAATTGTAAAATCTTTTCAACAGTATTATTTGGATTATTTTTGTGGACATATACTTAAAGAGAAGACTAGAATTTCTTGAGTCCTCCTAAAACCCTGGAATGTCATAGGAGGATACAGAATCCTCCTTGGTAACTTTTCTTCAATTTACCTTAGGTTTCATGGCCATGTAGTTCTTGTGTTGTGAGTGTAGCAGGAGGATCTCAGAGAAAAAGCAAATGTGGTAATACTTCTGAGGGCCTTTGATTATAGTAATATTCCCAGGAAAGCTAGTTTAACATGGAATTACTTAAGTGCAGCCAGAGAGCTTAGTATAGTAGTAGAATAATATGTTAAATACGTGAAGAGTACTCAGTGGTCCTTTTTCCTTATAAATGTTGAGATACAGGTACATTCTGGTTGTTTAAAAAAATTGTATCCTAAATCCACATTTTCAGATCCCCTAATTCTAATCTTGCTTTACAATCCATTGGGTTTAGACTTTTGTAGCCTTTGTAATTTGGGTTGCCTTTCAAAGATTTGAGGTTTAGTAAATGATAGGTGTCTTCTGGGAGAAGGGAGAACAATAATTTTGAGATCCAGCTGGGCAGGGTGGTGGCTCACGCCTGTAATTCCAGCACTTTGGGAGTTCGAGACAGGCGACGCTTCAGCTCAGGAGTTCGAGACCAGCCTGGGCAACCCCACCTCTATTTTAAAAATACAAAAACTAGCCAGGCATGGTGGCATGAGCCTGTAGTCCTAGCTACATGGGAGGCTGAGGTGGGAGGATCCCTTGGATCCAGGAGGCAGAGATTGCAGTGAGCAGTGCAGTGAGATCATACCATTGCACTCCAAGCCTGGGTGACAGAGCAAGACCATCTCAAAAAAAGGTCACCGAAAAACAAAAACCAGACAAACAAAATAGAAGATTCAGTGTTAAAAGGTAAATATTTTATGTAGATTTTGAGCAGAATCATGAATAAATGAGAGAAACTAGCATTTGTAATAAATATTTTTGTGGGTTTTTGGATGTCCTATTTATTTTAACTCCGTGTCCGTTACTTTATAAGTGTATTGCTTATTTTTTTTTTGTAGCTGTAAAAGAGACTGTACTGAGCTCAGATTAAAAAACATTTTTTTTCAAAACTCAACTGCTTCTATTAAGGTGAAGCTCAGCTAGTAAACTCATTAAGTAAGGACCCTAGGCAGTTCTCCAGTGCCGAGCCTGAAAGCGTGGTAGTGCAGACATCTTTGCATCACCGTCATGAATGACCTTGAAGAAAGCCAGCACTTCATAAAGCAAAATCCTGTCTGTGGCACTTCGTTCTGATTTGATTGATGCTTTAGCAAAAGCTGTAAGATTTTCTTTTCTTTATAATGTGGGGTATATATTCTTTATACTTCATAGATTTTGCACTTGTCTGGAGTATTTTGTTGGCAAGTTCTTATAGGTTCTGATCTTTCACTGACTGTAATACAAGTAAGGGATGGAATCATTCTCTTTTGATCAATTATTATTAGGGAGTAAGGTCTTAGTGCATTGGGCTTATGGTTTTAACAATGGAAAAATACTGACTTTCTAACTTAAGTGTAATACAGTCATTTTTCTTCAATCATAATTTTCCAGGCATCTGAGTTGATCGAAGTTTCTTTAATACTGAGATTCTATGATTTATATTTTACAGAGGATATACGTTCTTGTCTGGCCACTATCCCATGTGCTTTCTTGGATGGATAGTTCCCCTCTTTTTAGTTTTTTCCTTTCATATGCAATAAAGACTTTTAGTATACATTTTTGTATCCAAAGAAGACACCAGAAATCTTAGAAGATAAAATTATTATTTTACCTGTTTGGAGTTACTTGGGTATTTCCTGCATAAGAAGCTATCAGACAGAGGCACAATCATTCCTATGACTGCTGTAACACTGCTATAGGAACAGTGGGGAAAACTTCAGCATTTTGGCTCTGGAAAATGTGTATGCGGGTGTGGTGGTATGCGACTATAGTCCCAGCTACTCAGGAGGCTGAGGCAGGACGATTGATGAGTCTAGGAGTTCTGGAATGTAGTGCACTATGTCGATTGGGTGTCTTCGCTAAGTTTGGCATCAATATGGTGATCTCTTGGGAGCAGGGGACCTCTAGGTTACCTAAGGAGGGGTGAACTGGCGCAGATTGGAAATGCAGCAGGTCAAAACTCCCATGCTGATCAGTGTGAGATGGAGCCTGTGAATGGCCACTGCATTCCAGCCTGGGCAATGTAATGAGACCCTTCCTCTAAAAAAGATAAAAGAAACTTTTAATAAACCGAAAAAAGAAAGTGTGTATGAGCTGTACTGGGCCACTGGGGCTAGGTGTTTAGGGATTAATACAGGCATTGCAGTTAGGAAAAGGTGGAGTGCATATCACTTGCAACCTGGTGAATTGCAGAGGCTATTTAGAGTCCCCCCTCTCCCAAGGAGCTGTGGCAGCGAGTGAATTCAAATTCCAGTGTCATACCTTCATTCTTTAGGATCTGAACTTAGTGCTTCTGATCTATGCATGCTAATGGGACTCTGAATTTTGCTTCTTGTTTGGCCCTCTTTTCTGCTTTTATGCGTACTTTGTCCAGTCTGAGTCTCCATGTGTTTCTAACCTCATTCTTATAATTTGATTCCGATTCTTCATTTGTCTCCCTTGGTGTCATGATTTGATTTGATGCTCTTTGGTTATATCTGGGCAAAGCCAATTGCATTAGTCCATTTTCATGCTGCTGATAGAGATGTACCCAAGACTAGGAAGAAAAGGAAGTTTAGTGGACTTACAATTCCACATGGCTAGGGAGGCTTCACGGTCATGGTGGAAGGCAAGGGGAGCAAGTCACATCTTACATGGGTGGCAGCAGGCAAAGAGAGAGAGAGTGCTTGTTCAGGGAAGCTCCTGTTTTTCAAACCATTGGGTCTTGTGAGACTCATTCACTATCACAAGAACAGTGCAGTAAAGACCTGCCTCCATAATTCAATTACCTTCCACTGGGTTCCTCCCATGACACATGGGAATTGTGGGAGTTACAATTCAAGATGAGATTTGGGTGGGGACACAGCCAAACCTTTTCAACAACCATTCAGTTTTCTTGATAGACTTTAGGTGCTACCCTCTAAACATCTGTCATATGAAAATAAAAGAGTGAAATCAGACTGACTTTTTTCCTAGACCCCTTGGCCACAATGATTTATAAGAATCATGTATTCTGGAGTTCAGTGTGAGAAGGTCGTTGAAATATGAGAAGAGTAATTCGGGAAAACCTAAACACCTATTTTCTTATATCTTCAAAATTTGTTGAACCCAGAAATATCTCAGTAAATAGGCACTTAGGCTGAGTTTCTTTTTCTTTCAGTTACTTGATTAACGTCATGTCTCATGGGCAGCTTCGTTTTAAAGACCCTCTTGAGAGTCTTTGAACATGCTTAATTTATTCTAAATCCTTTTTATAATATATTTTCTGGCTGATGGACTTTGAGATTTTTTTCCCTTTTTAAAGTATACTACGAATACATTGAGACTAAAATAAATTCTCAGACTTTTATCCAACTGTTAGTAATATTTCATCTTTTATTTAACTGAACTAACTAAAATGGTTAGAAATTCATTCACTTTCATAAATAGAAAACATACCAGGAAACATGGAAGACTAGGGTTTTAGTCACTAGAGATATATTAGTAATTTTTCCAGGTAATTCCAATCAAGGTTTTCTTAGAAACTAGGTTTGTAAACTAGATTAACAACTATAGTTAATTAAAAAATATTAATGATACATGTAGAATATAGAATTGCAATAGGTACTCACTAAATTTACAAAACTATTATTCTATTAAGCTAGTAAAAATGAGTATTTGCAAACACTAGGTACAAAGTTTAAACAAGGCTTTTAGAGGAGGTTTTTCTATTTTTGTTGAAAAGCTGTATTAAAGGACTATTTTACTTATTTCTAATTATCTCCTATTAGACCCTCAAAATGCATTTAAAAGTCAAATTATTTTATTTTTATTTGTGAATTGATTGTAAGTTTATTACAATATACATTTTGGAATAATAATGGATTTCAATAGATAATATTGAATTAAAACAAGAACTTAAGAATTTTAAATAAACATGACAGTAGATGTCAAATTAAAAGTATTGTATTTTAAAAATTCTTAACTGGGTCAATGATAGATTCAGTAAAAGATGTTTGATTGACTTTTTCACCAAATGACCATTTCCCATTGTTTACTAATTAAATTCTCAACTTTTATTGAATAAATACTGTATTCTTCTCAGTATAGAGAAAAAATAAGACATTATCCTTACTTTCAAAAAATGTTTTAAAAGCTACATATTTTAATAAACAATTGAGTGGATTCTACAAAGAGAAAATATTTTCTGGTTACTGTTTTTAATAAGCCAGTCATAATTTATAATGAAATAATGAAATAAAATTTAAAATTACAGTAAAATTAACAAAATAATACCATGAAAACAATAACAATAGCCAAGTAAATTAGTATAATAATAGCTTTAGGGATATGACTAAAATAAAAACATATGTTTATTATAATCTTGTTTTGGATGTGTGCCCTAGTGATTTTGTTTTAAGTATGTGTTTTGGTTATATATGGCTGCCTAAAAAACCACACAAAACTTGGTGGCTTTAAACAACAATCTGGGGCTAGAGTCACCATAAGCCTCAATGGAGTCGGACATCCAAGGTGGCTTTTTTACTCACATATTTGGCACCTCAGTTGGGATGAGGGAACTGGTTGGGACTGACAGGGCATCTCTCTTTCTCTCTCTCTCTCCCCTTACATGGCCTCTCTACATGGCTATCTTAACCTTCTTCCAGCCGGTTTGAGGATATGGCTGTTTCAGGATAGCTGGACTTCTTAGCTGGTGGTCTTCATTCTCTAGAGCACATAGTTCAAGAGACCAACATGGCAGCTGAAGGGCTTCTTATAACCTGTCCTTGGAAATCATGCATTCTCTTGGTCAAAGGTGAGTCTCAGGACCAGCCAAGATTCAAAGGCAGGAAACCACACAAGTGCATGTATATCTGGTTTGTTGGTAGAAGTGGGGGAGAGAAGGAGGGGAGGCATCTTAAGAGATTAGCTATCACAATGTATAATATTCCTTCATAAGTACATAATCATTTCACTGGATATTTAGTAAACATCAGTGTACTTCTAAAATTAAAATTCACATTAATTTTATGAGTAAAAATATTTTATAGCCAAAATATACTTTCATCTGTATATCTGTAAGAGTTTTAGAGTCTAGATCATATTTTGTTGCGATGAGAAAATGTCTTTTAAAATAATTGCCTTAATGCTTTCATTTGAGTTCATGTTGAGTATCTACTGGGTGCAAGATAATTGTCCAAGTCATTAGAGGAAAGACTCAAGGAATTATAAGACCTTTTGACCTGGAGCTCAATAAAATGTTAGTGTTTTAGACGGGTTTATGCATCAAAAGTCAAATGGCAATTCACAGCAATGACACAAATTTTCAAGGAAGGGAGAAATAAACATGGTTTGAAATAATTTAGGAAGGCTTTGTAATAGAATTGAAACTAAGGTAAAGACTGAAGGATGGGTTATATTTTGAGCGATGCAACTTGAGTATGTAGAAGTACTCAATATATTGAAAAGTGCTGTGTAATGATGGAAATTATTATTAATTGGGCTTAGGGGATCTGTCTGAATGGAACAGATCCACGTAAGGTATGACGAGATGGTGGAGAGCTTTTGTAGGTGGCATCTGTGGCTTTTCCCTGTCTAGCACTCATTTTCCACTTTTCTGACGATGTACTTCTATATTCTCACTTATTAGTTCAGCAAATATTACTGACTTCATATAATACTCCAGATACTAGTGATATAGTGGTGAACCTGACTGTCAAAGCCCTGCTCTTGGAATCTTCCCCTGTCCACCCCAACTGGACACTAGTTTGATAGGACAGTTAATCAAAATACTCTGCCTTCTTCTGGCCTAGGGTGAGCATGTGACTAACCTTAGAATGGCACAGTGCTGATATCCTTAAAAATTTGCTAAGGGGGTAGATCTTATGTTAACGATGATGATAATGATATCATCATTGTAAATAAAGAGGGCAGGAAGAAACTTTTGCAGGTGATGGATAGGTTTGTTTCATAGATTGTGGTGATGATTTTATGGGTATATACTTATTTCCAAACTCATCAACTTGTAAAATATGTACACCTTTTTGTATACCAATCATACCTTAAGAAAGTGATTTAGAAAGAAAAATAAAGAAGCAAAGAGAGAAATAAATAAGAAAAAAGAAAGAAAATGGTTGGTGTTGACTCATTCCAGTGGTGTTGCCCTGAAGAGTATATTAGCTTTTTCCACTCACTTTCCCAGAGCTAACATGGTTCCTTCTTTGGGCATACTTTTTTAGTTTTTCTTTAAATTGTGGGATCTACCACTCATCTTTTAAATAAACTTTTTTTTTTTTTCTGCTTAAGTTAGCCCCAGAGTCAGTTTCTATTGCTTATAGACAATAAACCTTAATACAGTATTATATGACTATTTCTTCTTCTGGGAAATATGAACTATATTAGGTGATCAGTAAGACTCTTCACAGATTTTGGATACAGAGAGAGTCATTTTAAAGAACACTTGGATATGTATTGATAGGTTAGAGAAGGGAAAGTTTGCAATTAGACTGACAAATTAGAAAATTGTTGAAATATCCAGGTATAAATAGTAATAAGTAATTGAATTAAAGTGATTGCAGGGGAAGAAAGAAGTGATGAGGAAAAGCAGAGCTGGGACTAGGGTGAGGCAAGAGAGACACAGTCACCTAGAGTGCATTTCTCCTTACATATTGTACTGTAGGTGACTCTCTTACCTCATCCTAGTCCCCAGCCCTGGAGATGATATTTAAAGAAAAAAATTGAAAGGCTTCGTGTGACTAATTGGATATAGAGAGTAATCATAATTATAATGACAACTAACACAATGTGCAAGTACTATTCTCAGCACCTCTGCCTTTAACTCTTAAAATACCTGTGTGGGGTAAGCTTTCTTCTCTCCATTGTCCTGTTGAGTAATCTGAGGGAAGCACAGTTAGAGGCCTAGGTCACTGAGGTAGTAAGGGAAAGAGCTAGAGTACAAGAAAATTGATAGACAGATTTAATATAATTCCTTTCAAAATCGAATAAAATTCATTGTAGATGTAAACAATGTTGTCCTAAATTTTATATGAAAAGGTAAAGGAACCAGAATATTTAGAATCTTTTTTTAAAAGCACTTTGGGAGGCTGAGGCGGGCAGATCACCTGAGTCGGGAGTTCGAGACAAACATGGAGAAACTCCGTCTCTACTAAAAATACAAAATTAGCCGGGCATGGTGGTGCATGCCTGTAATCCCAGCTACTCGGGAGGCTAAGGTAGGAAAATCACTGGAACCCAGGAGGCGGAGGTCGTGGTGAGCTGATATCGCACCATTGCACTCCAGCCTGGACAACAAGAGGGAAACTCTGTCTCAAAAAATAAAAAAATAAAAAAATAACCCAGAAGTAAAGCCACAGAAATGTGTCCAAATGATTTTTAACAAAAGTGCAAAAACAATTTAATTGTGAAAAGAGAGTCATTTCAATAAATGGTGCTGAGCAATTGGACATCCCTAGGCAAACAAACAAACAAAACGAACATACCCTGACCTTAGTCTCACACTTTTTACAAAAATTATCTCAAAGCGGATCGTGAATTTAAAGGTAAAATATAAAACTGTAAAACTTTCAGGAAGAGAAAAAAATAGAGAATATTGGGATCTAGGTTTATCCAAAGAATTTTTGGATTTGAGACCAACAGCATGATCCATAAAAAGAAAATTGATAAATTGAAATCTTTCAAACTTAAAAACTTTTGCTCTAAAATCCTATTAAGAGGATGAAAAGAAAAGCCACAGAATGGGAGAACATATTTACAAACCACATATCCAAAAAAAGGGACTAGTACTGAGAATGTATAAAGAAGTCCCAAAACTTAACATTATAAAAGCAGTCCAATAGAAAAATGAGCAAAAGACTCAAAGAGTCACTGAAGAGAATATATAGATGGCAGACACATGAAAAGATGTTTAACATTATTAGTTTTTAGAGAAATGCAAATTAAAACAACAATGAGATATCACTATACACCTATCAAAATGCTTAAAAAAAAAAAAAAACCAAAACCAAACCAAACAAAAACAGTTATAACACCAGATGCTGACAAGGATGCAGAGAAACTGAATCACTCAAACATTGCTGTTGGGAATGTAAAATGATATAGCCACCCTGGAAAACAATTTGGCTGTTTCTTAGAAAATGAAACATACAATTACCATATGACCCAGCAATTATGCTTCTGGGCATCTATCCCAGAGAAATTAAAACTTATGTTCACTCAAAAACCTGTACACAAATTTTTATAGCAGTTTTATTTGTAATAGCCAAAACTTAGAAACAACCCAGATGTCCTTTAATGGGTGAATGGTTAAACAAACTGTGGCACATCTATTCCATTATTCTATTTAGCAATGAAAAATAACAAATTATTCATACCACAATTTGAATGAATGGCCAGAGAATGATGCTGAACGAATAGAGTCAATCTCAAAGGGTCATGTAGTGAATGATTCCATTTACATAAGATTTTTAACATTATGAAACAATACATTGGAGAACAGATTCCTGGTTGTCTAAAGAAGGGATGGGGATAGGAGGGTGATGGGTGTGGCTGTAAATGGGCAACAAGTGGGATCCTTGTGATGGTGGAAATGCTCTGTATCTTCACTGTATCAGCGTATCAGTGCACTGCACTGTATCAGTGCAAATCATCCTTGTAATTTTGCAGTATAGTTTTGCGAGATGTTGCCATTGGGAGAAATTGAGTAAAGGACACATCATATCTTTATGTATTATTTCTTACAATACATGTGTATCTTACCTGTGTAAGTATAATCTCAAGATTAAAAGTTTAATTAGAAAATGATTTTAAAGCTAATAACTAGGAGGATGCAGGTGCTTTTAATATAATTAGGAAAATTTCACTCCTTCAATGCAGATGATTTTAATAATCCATTCAAAAAATCCAATGAAATAATTAATTCACACAACCATGATGATGTTTGATAAGCTCTTACACATCTTAGAGATATTTGTAATTTTACAGAGAGCTTACTGACAGAAATGAATTTCTACTTGATGTGATTTCAGGCAACATGACCAAATCGGTAGAACAGTATAGGAGATATTTTGGGGAGGGAATAATGTGTAGGCAGCCTCTCTTTTCTTGAGACCCCATCTAGGAGTCTGCTCCATTCTGCTATTTCTGCCTTTAAAAAATTTGTTTTCTTTTTTCAAGAAATGGTATCTTTCTATGTTGTCCAGGCTGGACTCGAACTCCTAGTTTCAAGCAATCCTCCTGCCTCTGCCTCCTTAATAGCTGGGATTACAGGCATGAGCCAGCATGCCTGGCTTATTTCTGCCTTTTTTTAAGCTTCTTTTTTCTCTCCAATTCAGTGGCTTCATGATACTAATAAGGGAAATTTTGACAATGGAGTAGAGCTAAAAGAAGGCAGTTCAACTGTGATAATTTGAGTATATACTTTGCTTGAAAGTTAGGAACTGGGGTTCTCTTTTAATGGAGATCTTCTTAAACACTGTTAATTTGCTTTTTTGGTAGGGAGATCAGGTTTAATCTTACTATTATAGTGATTTCCATAAAATATCTTCTTTCAGATTTCACTATAAAGGACCAAGAAACTCCCAGGAGACCTGTATGTTGACAAAGTCATACCTGGAATTTAATGAGATCTATTTTTTTCCCCATATTTTTACAATGTAGAAAAAATTGACTTGAATCTTATCTCGTATTTGTAGATTGCAGTGAAGACTTCTCAAGAAGCATTTTCAGTTGGATAAGTGCTGACTTAAGGTCATTTGGTTAATACGTAGTCAGGGAGCTGTAGAAACCACATTACAAGACCAGGGTTAATTAGTACCAGTAAAATCATATTACAGTGAACGCAATACTGAAAATGCTTTCTGAATAGTAAGACTATTTCCACATCAAAATGTTGGAAAACACATGTTTCTGATTTTCTTCTCGAAACACAGAAGAATATTTGTAATAAAGTATGCATATACTTAAATGGATATATGGCATTTTTTTATATGAACACTACCAATTTAGTTTAATAGCTTTTGTATTTGAAGGTGGGTTTGAACATTTTTCTTTTGGATTGTCCCGTTAAAGTATTCTCAAAATTTAGTATATGGTAAAGTACTACTCAAATCAAGGGGAAAGAATGATTATTTATTAAATGTTATTAGGACAACTATTTGGATAAACAAGATTGAATACTACATTCATATCATATGTCAATATAAATTAAACTGCTAAACATACAGAATTAAAGTATAAAAGCACCAGAGGAAAATATAGGTTTACATTTTGTAGTATGAAATGGCAAAGACTTTTAAAACATGATATTGATAACCAAAAATAGATGTTTCTGGTATCTACTGGTAGATAACAAACCATCTCAAAGCTTAATGGCTTGCAGCAACGTGATTTACTATTTCTCAAGAGTCTGTAGACTGGTTAAGCAGTTCCGTAGGTCTCACCTGGAGTCACTTCTGAGGCTGCTTTCACCTGGTGAGTGGCCAGAGGTAAAGGTACTAAGAGGCTGCTACCTCTCTCTCCCTGCAGTGTCTTACCATTCAGTTGGGTAGCCCAAACTTCTTTACTCAGTGGCTGGGTTCCATGAGACTGAAGGCAAAAACTGTGAGGCTCCTGGAAGCTTACGCTCCAGAACTCATGCTCACATCTGTCACATTTTGTTGGTCAAAAGAAGCTGCAAACTCAGGCAGATATTAGGCTGTGAATAAATAGACCCTACCTCTTGAGCAGCAATATCACATTGCAAAAGGAACATAAACATGGTGAGGCATAATTTACTGGAAGCCATTATCATCGTGACCTCCTTTAGTATCTCTTGATATCCAAATGTTCTACCTGAAAACAAGAATGAGTAGGTTTGGACAAATATTTTAGATAAATTCTTTATTATCTGACCTTTTGCTACTTGCTACCAGAAACTCAAGATCTAGATAAATTTGGATTATGTTGTAAGCTTGCTATATAAACTTGATGACTATACTTGCACTATCCTAACTCAGAAATACAATAGCTTTATCACTGACTTTAAGCAATTTGATTATGCTTGGTGTAGTTTTCTTCGTATTTCTTGTTCTTGAGGTTCATTGAGCTTGTTATATATGTGGTTTTATA
The DNA here is from genome assembly GCF_001698545.2 of Rhinopithecus bieti. Classification (NCBI taxonomy): domain Eukaryota; kingdom Metazoa; phylum Chordata; class Mammalia; order Primates; family Cercopithecidae; genus Rhinopithecus; species Rhinopithecus bieti. Next base: position 946,524 of record NW_016810508.1, read on the forward strand.
ATTTTAAACATATTTATCTATCTCCCCATTTCTCTACTTTGGGAACTCCAGTTACACATATCTTAGGCCACTTGAGATTGCCACACATTAGCTCACTGATGCTCTGTTCATTTCTTTTTTTTTTTCTTTGAGACAGAGTCTCGCTCTGTCGCCCAGGCTGGAGTGCAGTGGCTGGATCTCAGCTCACTGCAAGCTCTGCCTCCCGGGTTTAAGCCATTCTCCTGCCTCAGCCTCCCGAGTAGCTGGGGCTACAGGCGCCCGCCACCTTGCCTGGCTAGTTTTTTGTATTTTTTAGTAGAGACGAGGTTTCACCATGTTAGCCAGGAGGGTCTCGATCTCCTGACATCGTGATCCGCCCGTCTCGGCCTCCCAAAGTGCTGGGATTACAGGCTTGAGCCACCGCGCCCGGCCGTGTTCATTTCTTTAGTATTTTTCCTCTTACATTTCATTTTGGATCGTTTCTATTGTTATGTCTTCAAGTTCACTAAGCTTTTCTTCTGCAGTGTCTAATTTTTCTTTATTCCTTTCTCAGACATTATAGTTTTCATATCTAGAAGTTTTATTTGGGTCTTTTGAAAAATATCTTCAGTGTCTCTGCTTAACATGTTCAACCTTTCCTCTAGTTCAGGGGATGACAAATGGCAGCCCATGAGTCAAATGTGGCCTACCACCTGTTTTTGTAAATAGTTTTATTGGAACACAACCATGCCTATTTGTTTATGTATTTCTGGGTCAGTTTCAGTTGATTAATTTTTATCTTCATTATGGCTCATATTCTTTTGCTTCTTTGCATGTATGGTACTTTTTTATCGGATGCCAGACATTGGTAAATTTTTTGTTGTTGGATGTTGGATATTTTTGTATTCCTATAAACATTTTTTGAACTTTGTTTTGGGGTACAGTTAGGTTATTTGGAAATAGTTTGATCCTTTCAAATTGTGCTGTTAAGTTTTTGTTAGGAGGAACCCAGCAGCCATTAGTCTAGGGGTAATTTTGCCCCATTATGGAGGCAAAGCTCTTCTGAAGACTTTGCTCAATGCCTCATGATTTACGACTGGTGAGAATTCAGATGATTCCCAGCCTTAGTAAGTGTCAGATATTGTTTCATCTAATTGTTTTGTATGATTCTTTTCCTGACCTGGGTTCTTTCCTTCTACACATGAGCTAATCTGTAGTTAGCTGAAGATTTGAGGGACTTATTTTTCTGTGCTGCTCTCTCCAGTTTCAGCACCTCATCTCAGGAAGCCTTATGGACTTTGCCTCGGTTATACCTTTTTGCACTGTGGCCTGAAAACTGTCCAGGCAATAATCTGGGTAATTTGGGCTTGCCTTGCTTTTTTCTCATATCTCAGCAATCACTGCCCATTTGTAGCTTGATGTTTTGAAAGATTATTCTTTCATATATTTTGTCCAGTTTTTTAGTTGTTTCCGGTAGCAAGGTAAATCTAGTTCTTGTTACTCCTTGGCTCAAAGTAGAAATCTTCAGAAGCCTAATTACTTCAGATGGCAAATGATATTTGCATTTTACCATATTACTGATAAATAACAAATAATAATGATACGTGTAGGTGACAAAATGGGTACTAATACATTTTATTGAGAATGAAAATTGTTACAGTCTTTCTGGAATGCTATCTGGTAATATGTGTCACAATTTAAAATAGTTCTATGATGTTGCAATTCCAAATCTAGAAATATATCCTAAGCAAATACTCTCATAAGTTTTAAAAAGTATTTATTGTAGAATTATTAATAAAACCAGGAAATAACTTGAATGTCATTTATTAGTTAATTTTGCATATGCAAATATTTATTACTTAAAATCGTACAATAATTACCTTTGCATTTTTTTGCAATTATTTCCTCAATTGTTAAATATATGCATGTATATACATTCAGTATACCACTATTTTCCTATTACAAATACTGAAGTGGATATTTATTAACATGAAAATTTGTCATCAACGTATTAAGTGAAACAGCAAGTTACAAACTAGTATTATAGATGATGCAATGGAAAATATACAAACACATGAACACATACACACATACATATACATATATAGTATTCCTCTGGGAAGCAGAATTAGGGGTTATTTTCATTTTCTAGTTTCTGTTCTTATATATAAAATTTTAATGAGCATGTATAGCTTTTACAGCCAGCTAAAAAATTAAATAAATAAAGCTTTTACTACATTTTTAAAATGAAGATAACAGAAAAGAAACCTGTATAGAGAAGGCTTACAAAGTTCATAGAAACTAGATTATAAAATAGAGATAAAACCTGTAATTTATTAGTTGGGAAGTCTGAGTGGTGGGAAGCTAGACCTGAGTCTGAGCCCTCGCTTTTTCCTTTGTAGGTAGGGTGATCCTGGGCAAATTATGTAATATCTTTCACTTTAATAGTTTTAAAGTAATTATTTGCAAATTATAATACCTCCTATTATTGTTATATTTATGTCACAGGTAATATAAACACTCGGCAAAGAATAGGGTATTTTAAAAAAATTTTTTAAATGGGAGCATAAGAATAGTTTTTACCAGGCATAAAATCCACTTGGATTATGGGATGAGTTTATTATTATCATGGTGCAATTAGCAAATACTAATTATCTCTGTATGCACGCTGCCATCTTTAATTTCAATTAAGCTCAATTTTTGTCTAAAATCCGATCTTCAATTAAGGGAATCACAGAGTATTTTGTTTCATTTAATTTTAACCGGGAGTGGTGTGTATACTTGCAGCTGGTAGTTCCTCTTGGCCGCTCTTCCCTCAGTGTGTCTCAGCCCACCATTGTTCTGCTTGACTGCCCCATTCTGGCTGGGGAGGTGCACAGGCTTATTGTATTACTGATGCAGAAGTCACAGTGACATTGTGCCCTTCCTCATGGGGATTTCTCAGATTTCTGTTTCTTACCACCTCTTTACTCCTAGGGATAAGCTGGCTCCGAAGAACAAGAGCAACTGTGTTTTTCTTAAAACAAGTTGTTATTAGTAGGGAAATTAACAGATATTAATGATGAACTCTTCCAATGAAAGCATTTTTTAATTCTTTTACACCCCTATGATGGTCCAGCTTTGTAGACTTCACAGAGGCAGGAAGTCTATCAGCTTCTTTGCTTTGCATTAAATATAATTGCTTGCCACTAATACTGTAGGCTAGAAACTAGCATTTATTACCAAATACATCAGTAATCTTTCAAATGAAAACACTGGCACATCAGCTATCACATGGATACCGTTTTATAGTCAAATAAAGACTCAAAGCATCAGTGCTACAGTCTGTCTGGGTTTGGAATATTTTTATGCACTGCTGTGAGAAAAGCAGGTGCACTCACACATCTATTTCTAAGATTTGTCTATTTTGTCAGATGATTTGGGTTTAAAATTTCTGCAGATGTCAATTTAAGCCATTTTTGCTATTAGTAGAACAGTTTAGAAGTTAGCTCTTGTAAGTCTCTCAGATATATATTTCCTGTGGAATGACTTAAATCCAAAGTTAGCTCAAAATGAAACCCTCCTCCCCCTCTGAATATTGCTGTTTCAGCGTCACAATCTTTTCCAGTCATAGTATCAATACTCCTTTGCAATTTCTTTTGCTGCCCTCTAGCCCTTGGCTTCACCTTCCATTATTGTCTTTCCTTGATGAGAGCATGGACCAGGCTCCGAGGTATAGAAAGAAGGAGTCCGTAGATTGTGGACTAGGTGGGCCAGCTTTGTCACTGAAGTCTTGAGAGTGTGTAATGGGACCCATTTGTCTATAATGGTCAGTGTTTGTTCGCTGATACTGGCATCCTGGTGAGAAGTGTGAGCTAGATTGGTAATTCAGCATTTCATCCTAAGGCAAAAGTTTCTATGAACCAACATTATGTAGACTAATGCCCTTGCTTGACAAAAGAAGTCATCAAGTAGTAATTCCATATCCTTTCATACTGTGCTCTGCCACCTCTCCACTGCCCTAATCCTTTTTTTGTAAAATCATCTGATTAAATAATATCTCCTGTCTTTTAATTACTTTCATATTATTATATTTATTTTTCTTAAATTACCTACAAAGAAATATCTTCTGAATTACCTCAAGGTTAAGGTCAGTTAGCTCCATTTGCTTAGTAGTGTGTATGTTGTGAAGAATAATATATTCTAATTTAAGCAAAATTTAATCTCCTGTAAAATTATGGCTCGTTATATCTAAAATATCTTTTGTTATATGTTTTGTAGAACAGAGTTTTTGGTCAACCTTGATTTTTTTGTTAAAGAAGGAATTTTCTTAAGGAGGAATGCTGTGTAAATACAAATTATTATTATTGTGGATACTAATGACCTTTGTGCCTATACATATTAGTATTAAAATTTAAAAACATCTTCCTTTTGCCAAACCCAAATATTCCTGAATAAAGATCAAAGGTCACAGGATTAAAATGATCCAGTAGTAAAATAGCAAAGTATTTAATAAATTCTTTTCACAATTACTTAAATTATGTGAAAAGGTTTATCAAAACATCTAGGACCATCTTAAATTATAACACAGTATTTACTCAAAGAAGTATCAGGAGAAGTCACAATAGATCCATGTGCAAGGATTTCAACCTCCACAAAAGGTAGCCATGTTTAAAACGAAACCCAAACTAGAAACACAAATCATTTTCTTCATTTAATTTTAAATATATTTAAGTCATTTTTCCATTGTATTATAGGTTGATGCAAAAGTAATTGCTGTTTTTGCCATTACCGCAATTACTTTTGCACTGGCCTAATAGCTCAATTTTAATAATCAAAGATGCTAGCCATTAGGGTACAAAATAATGGGCATATTTCTACTCTAGTAGAATATTTTTAACCCTTGTTTGTATTGGTCAAAAAACCAAAGCAATATTGTAAAATTGGGGTGTCATTTACCATACCTCAAAAGTAATGTGTCTGAAAGAAATAGTTCACTGTGGTGTGGGCTTCAGAGGGAACTGGAATATGGAGCTTGAAAACTAGAAGGAAGAGACTGGACATCTTAAAGCTATTTTAACAACAACAAAAAACAAGGAATAAACATGACATTTTAAAAAAGGATAGACTATTGCTCCTAAGAAAATCATGTTTCCCCCTGTGACATTGAATCTGTATTCTGCTGCAGTCTTAACCATCTCATTCAACAGTGGCCAAGACAGTCATCTTTCAGCCAAGGCTCTCAAAAGCTAAAGCCAGGTAAAGGTGTTAGGTACTTTTAATTTAGATTAATTAATCAATTTTGATATATAAGAATGAAACATTTAAGTCTTTCCTTAAGTTTATTATTTTAATACTTAAAGAGATAGACTACATGACAATAGTGAACTTAATTTTTTAATTGAACTTAGCTTTAAAAATTTTATTTGCTAATGTTGTTGTTGTTTTTTGTTTGTTAGTTTTTTGAGACTGAGTCTCGCTCTGTCACTCAGAGTGGAGTACAGTGGCGCCATTTTGGCTCATTGCAACCTCTGCCTTTTGGGTTCAAGCAGTTCTCTGCCCCAGCCTCCTGAGTAGCTGGGATTACAGGCGCCTGCCATCATACCCTGCTAATTTTTGTATTTTTAGTAGAGACAGGGTTTCACCATCTTGGCCAGGCTGGTCTTGAACTACTGACCTTGTGATTCACCCGCCTCAGCCTCCCAAAGTGCTGGGATTACAGGCGTGAGCCACCATGCCTGACCATGTTGGTTTTAACTACCACTGCAAACAAAGGGATTATTGTTTATAGACTTCCATACTTGATTTGACTTGGGAGACAAAACCATTAGCTAAATGGGACTGATAAAGAATTTTCAGGTCATTCAGAATTGACTGGGATTTGTAGAAACAGTCATAGTCAGCTGCAGGAACAATGTGAGTTCACAAGTGCTGCTGAATAGATTCTTTAAGTGATCCCCAACAAATCAGCCTGACCCAATTTCTTGGGTCTTTGTCCAACTCACCCACAACATTTAGACTTCTTGACAGCATTGAAGTAAAATAGAAATATGAACTTTATAAGAGCAATAAAATGGCATTACATTTTGAATTTAATTTAGATTTAACCAGGGACTTGAACTGACATGAAGCATGAACCAAAAGCTAGACAAAACTGTACTAATTTGCTGATCTTTCTTTTCTGACCGAAAGGAAGAGAAAAAGCTGTCAGAGTGGTTCACACTGCAACCTCACCTAGATTTATGTTTTCTCAGATTATTCATTGTGAAAGATACTAGATATGTGTCAGCCAAACTTGAATATAATATTTAGTTGGAAAAAATTTTACCTCTATAAAGGAAAGAATGGATGCCATTTGTCCCTGTTTCATGGTAGTCTGATAAATTTTTAAAAAGTACATCGATTGATAAAAGATTGATAAACATTGAATAATTAACTTAAAAGAAATGATAATTTAATTATTGAATAATTTTAGTTATGATGTAACTTAAGGGATATTGGTATAATTATTGAGAACATATTTACTTTGTTTATCTTTTAATCAGAAATAAGTACATTAATATATGTATATTTAAATATTTCTGTATATTATTTTTTAATCAATAGAATGACATTTATAGACACAGAGAACTCTTATAGTGACTGAACCTACCGGAAATGAATAGTGACAATGAAGGTAATATCCAAATGTTTGGTATTGTGCATATTAGACTGCACCTTTTGTTCGGAAAATAGTTACATAGCCCTTTTAAAGTCAATAATAATAATCATAAACAAGATAATCCCATCAGCACAAGTCAGTCTTACTCTGTATATTAATTTAGCATAGTATTACACTTAATAAATTATCATTAATCATAAATATGTTTTTACATGTGCATATTTAAGGTCTTTAACATTTGCAATCTTGGTTTTTCTGAAGGGCTAAGCTAAAAGACATTCATTTCAAATCTGAAAAGCAGCATAATCAGTCTTTTGAACCTACTGCAATCAATATCTATGCAAATAGGGTGGTTATGGAATTTACACTGCTTTGTCAATCAATCACTAGTCAAGTTCCCACCTTACACTCAATGTACTAATAGATTTTTTTTCTTTTTAAAGAGACAGTGATTTCTGATTTCTTTCTTTTTTTTTCTTTGAGCCAGAGTCTTGCTCTCTTGCCCAGGCTTGAGTGCAGTGGTGTGATGTTGGCTCACTGCAACCTCCACCTCCCGGATTCAAGCAATTTTCCTACTTCAGACTTCCTAGTAGCTGGGATTACAGGTACCTGCCACCACACCCAGCTAATTTTTGTATTTTTAGTAGAGAGGGTTTCACCATGTTGGCCAGGCTGGTCTCGAACTCCTGGCCTCAGGTGATCTGCCTGCCTCGGTCTCCCAAAGTGCTGGGATTACAGGCATGAGCCACTGTGCCTGGCCCAGTGATTTCTTTTTTCTAAGTATTTGTTATATAAATGGGTGCGGTTGTTTTGTCTGCCTTCCCACTCCCACCTTTTCCCTGCATATGTACCCAGCTTCACTGTGTCAACTCATACTGTCAGTCTCTCTCTAGGTGGTAGTAGTTGGGGAAGGTGGCTTCCTGAGCTCCACCCTTTGAGCTTCCCATGGCCCAGTAGTTGGCCCCTGAATTCCTAGAAAGAGGAATAGATCTTTGGGAATTCGGAGCTGGTTGAACTAGCATCCCCAGAGCATTCATCATTTGCTTCCTGCCCACTAGGAGAGAGATCTTCAGTGAATCACTGAAGGGCTCTGTCTTTTGCCTTGATCATCACCTGAAGTTCTATACTTACGTTAAAGAGAAAAAAGAATGAAATATACAAGGCAGGGAAGGTCTGGTTTAACAGCACTTCCAGTACACAAGATAAAACAAGAACTAGATTTTTTTTTTTGGCTGCCTATAACCACAGCATGAGTCTTCAGTCTAGAGGACTGCTGAAGAAGCTAATGCATAAGGCTGTCTTGGTATGGGGTTAAAAAGGAAGTTAATAATTCCCCTATTCTTTGAACTGGTCAGATCACATCTGGTGGATTGCATTGACCTGTATTCTGAAACATTTAAGAAGGATTCGGAGTAGCTTCAACCTGGATAGAATAGGATGACTCAGATGGTGAGAAAGCTGAAAATGTTTTTTTTAAAGTAGAGAGGGTATAGGTAAAATGTGATGTTGCTCTTCAAATATGAAAAACGTATCCATAGTCTCAGTATGTGAGGTAGGAATTAAGTTCCTAATTAAATTGTGGATAACAACAATATACACATAAGGATGGTTCTCTTATATAAACAGAGTCTGGAGATACTAAAGCAGCTCCATAAAGTCAGTGAGTATTCCGACTCTGATATCCTTCATGTATGATTATTTCTGTCCTCAAGATCACCTCATGGTAAGTTGCTCAGATTCTTGCAATCACATCCTTTTTCCAGACAGCAGGCAGAAGGGTGGATTTGGTGTGGAGGAAGGGCACGCCTTCTCTTTTTAAAGAAGGCTTTCCAGAATTTCCCTTTCTACTCACATCTTTTTTGGCCACAACTTGGTCTTGTGGCCACACCTGGCTGCTATGAAGGCTGGAAATGTAGTTTTCTAGCTAGGTGTATTGCCCAGGATTCTATTATTAGGGAAGAAGGAGGACAATGGATATTGAGAGGCAAATAACTTGGTATAGCATGTCTACACTCAGAAGGCAGAATGGATCAGTAGGTAGAAATTAGAAAGAGTTACATTTTACTAAATATAGAGAAGAATTTCCTAATAGTTTCATCTGCCCCAAATTGAATGTGCTTGTTTAGAGGTACTGATGTCACTGTTGTTGAACATTCAAAAGCAGCCGGTAAATTGTTTATCAGGGAAGTTTCAGGAAGAGACCTGATTTGTAGGTTTTTCCAATACTATGTGCCAAGACTATTTCAATATACCTGTGCAGAAGCCATGCTGAGTTTTAGTTTGATTAACTTTTCTTATAAGAGATTTCGATAAAATAAGATTTCTGTTTACTACAATCAATAATGACAAATGTTCCTTAAAGTGAACACTTAGTACACAAGTCTTGTTTTCATATTGTGCAGGCGCCAGCATATTCTTTTAATGGAAGCACTGTTGCAATAAGATTCTGTGGACACATACTGACTTCACACACTTAGCGGTCTTTCTGATATATCAAGTTCTGTGCCTTAGGACTTTTATTATTGAATACTTTGTTACAGGAAAGATTTGATCAATTGACCCAAATTTCACTCAGTATAGCTGTAACACAGATACATTTTAAGATTTGTAGCACATTAAATGTATAACCTCAGTCTTACTTTGTGGTAGATTTTTATTTTCCTGAGGTATTTCAATTATATACATTTCTTCAGAAAATAATAAGATGTTGGTGTGGTATGTGTTTTGGATTTGTATTCACAGTCCTCTAATTAAGAGATCTAGACATATTAGAGTTATGACTTTTGTCATTTTAGACCATGGTGTCCTTCCCTGCCTCATGAGTTGGTAGGAAGTAGGCTGAAAGTACTCCAGTACATCTAGGTCTGTGCTCATTCTTACTGACACAGATAATATTAAGTAAACACAATAGTTATTGAATGTCTACTCCAATAGAAACAGGAGAAAATCTATTGTTTGCCAAATTAGAAAAATGCCATAGATAAAAGAAACATCATTTTCAATATTCCAAACAGGTAAACCAAGTATCAGTAAGAACACAATGGCAAACACTGTTGAGTTGGGCTCTTTTTTGAGAAGGAGTCTCGCTCTGTCACCCAGGCTGGAGTGCAGTGGCCAGATCTCAGCTCACTGCAAACTCCGCCTCCCGGGTTTACGCCATTCTCCTGCCTCAGCCTCCCGAGTAGCTGGGACTACAGGCGCCCGCCACCTCGCTCGGCTAGTTTTTTGTATTTTTTTAGTAGAGGCGGGGTTTCACTGTGTTAGCCAGAATGGTCTCGATCTCCTGACCTCATGATCCGCCCGTCTCGGCTTCCCAAAGTGCTGGGATTACAGGCTTGAGCCACCGCACCCGGCAATAGTTTTTTCTTAAACACCATTATTAAGTTATCAGTTCAGCAAGGATCTGATAAATAATACCTTTAGAGACCTACTGCTTTAAGGGGGAGACAACTTAAACTTTATTGTTAAACCTATATATGAGATTATATTGAATTGTCATATAGAAGGTCTTTTGCTATTATTTTCCAGGGGAAAAACATCTAGAATATAAAGTTATATTCATTTAAATGTATTTTTGTTTCAAAATGTCTAGTATTTGTTGATGTTGTAAGTGTTTTGAAATAAACGTAACATAGTTGAATTGGTTTTGTGATCCGTTTATGCTGCATCCGTCTAGAAATCACTGAGTTATTGTGGTGAACACCTAATGGTGTCTGTGTTTGATGTTACCACACACTTGCACATAATGACGTCAACAAAGCGGGAGCCTGGTTAATGACTTTCTTCTCTACAGAGCTTGTTCAGTAATTTGCTGCACTGGTATTGGTTAATAGGGTAAATTGATTACTGAAAGGAATGCAAAAAGCATAGCTTTTATTGGATGCTACTGTTTCCTTTTTGCAATAAACCACATCATAAATTTCCTGTGTTCATTCATCATTGGGTTTATATTATGTTAAATGAAAATGAATCACATTTTCTGAGTATTTTTTTCCACACTTCAAAATGTCTTTTTAGATATTGTCTGCCAGCTAATTTACAGCTCTGAAACCTTGTTGTATCATTTGGAATAGAGCATTTGATAATTTAAAGTGGAATGAATCATTATTTGATGAAGAATTGCTGTTAAATCTTTTGGAATGTAAGAATTTCTTTGCCACAGTCATATATGTAACTGTATATTTCAGTGAGAATGCCCTCTGAACATTAGAGGACATATTCATGAATTGAAATTCCAAAAACAAATCTAATGATTTGACAGCTCTGCTCAAAAACAGAAGCTCAGCGTTTTAGAGGTTGCCATTTACTAGATGAATCAGAGGTAGTCTGGGAATACCCTTCTGTACTCTGAATCTCTTCTCCCCACTCCTTTGTACCTAGCTGCCGTTGTCCTATTGCACCCACCTAACAGAGTGGCGCCCAGTCACCAGCCAGTCTTTGATTTTGTCAGTTGCAGAGGCTAACAGTCAAGAATCTCGGCACAGGAATACCAATAGTAGCTTACTGCAGTGGCTAAACCCTTGTTCTTGTTCACATGGAGATTTCTTAAGGAAAAATGATTTCCAAGCTATGTAGAATGGACAAAAAATACAATTTTGACTTTCTCATACCTGATTTCAATAAAATTTTAGTGTCTAAAATTAAGAATGGGATTAATGTTATACATTATTTGAAAGTAACTATAATCAAATCAAATACATTGACTATTTTTCCTATTTGGCGTCTTCTGACTAAACTGTTGCATTTAATATTACAACACTTCATTTTTATGGATAATCAAGAATGTGCATGAAACCTTAATTTCCAGCATGGAGGATCATTGCTCAGTAATCATTTACTTTGTTTATAATATAACTGCATATAAACTAAAAAAGTAAGAAAAAGAGCTGTTTTATAAAATGGCATTGAAATGGTATATAAGATAAATAGCGCATACAAAATATACCCACCTTGATGTTATTTTACCACCTTTTACCTCAGTAACTTAAAGTGGACCTTTCTAGTTCACCTGTTTAGTCACAGGATTATAGCAGCTTGCTCATCTCTAGTGGAATGAAGCCGTATTTGAGAGGTTGGGCAGTAGAGCCTACAGTGTTACGTGATTTGCTCAGTAACAGAGGTAGTCTAGCATGCACACCTCTGAACTGCACGAATCCACTGCCTTTTCCACTTGCCTGTGGTTTACCATTGTTCTTTGTTTCATTTACCAGGGTGAGATCTCATTTAACATGTTTTAGATTACAGAGGTTTTATAGTAGAGCTAAAAGCATATAAAACAAGAATTTATTAGAAAGGACACCAATCTTTAACAGCCTCTGCTGGTCTCAGGTTAATCTTACCATGGTATCATTTTCTTAACAGTGGACTGTCATAAGCTATATCATAGCTCTTATACACATTTATGCAAAACAGTTAAACTATACTGTATGAGTAAACATTCCCTGACCCTCACCTGATTTTCCTACGCCCTTCTATGAGCAAGCAGATGGCCATTTTAAAGTAAGGTTAAGTGGAGAAAAATAGAGAAGTAATAAAGGGCAATTTGAGCAGTAAGTGTACTGTGGTATCCGTGGGACCCTTCTCCAACTTCATGTGATAGCATGCAGTACAGAAAAGGTTCTTTCAGCAAGTGTTTAGGAAAATATGTTCCAAAAGATCTGCATAACATTAGTGTAACCAAGTGTTCCTCTCTCTGGCTTCCTGTTTTGGAATTAAATGCCTTCAGGGTACTCAGAATAACTCTGTTTAGGAACACAAGAAGAATTTAACCTCTTATGTTCCTAATCAATTTTATATATATATATATATAGATTAATTAGAAAGCAAAAGATCTTATTCTACTTTGCTTCTCAACAGTTTCAGCTAAAATTAAAACTGTTTATATGTAAAGTAGGTGGTTTAGTTAGAAAACAAAGGTATAGACAAGAATTCTGACAGGATTATTAACAGCAAAATTATAAGATCAGTTTTGTCCCTGTAAACCAATTTCATAGACAAACCTTTTTACATGCAGGATTATTTCCAAATGAACTCAGTGGAAAGTTTCTACTCTGGGTGTTTGCAGGAGGTAAAGGGAGCAGCTAAGCTGAATCGATGTTTACTTCTTTGTGGTGTTATTGTTCAACATTCTTAAGTTGCTTCTGCAAAGCCAGCAGAGGGAGCACCAAACAATATTTTTGTTTACCTTAAAGCTTACAATGTATTTTAAATATATTTTCTTTCACTTGCATTAAAAAATGTCTACAATGAATAATTTGTTGATTTTACCTTTTTACTGTATAGTTTTAACTTCTCTAAAATGAAAAGACTTGAGGGGCCTTATTATGGAATTTAATTCTACAAACATCAGTAAATGCTTACTGTTTATAAGACTTGATGCGTGATGGAGAGTCAAAAGTGAATACTCCACAGCCTCTATTTTTCAATAATTTATAATTTAGTTGGAGAGAAAGAAATGTAAAAATCCTCTGTTTACAAGGCAGAAGGATAATAAAGGTAGAATATGGGCTAATTCTTAATAAAAAAAAACAAACGGGGATATTATGGAGAAGGTGACATTTGAGTTGGACTTTGAATAAGAGGTTTCCAAAAATGGAAATTCTAGACTGGATGGAGCAGCATAAATGCAGGGTGTACCTAGGGCAAGATAATTCTGGGCCTGAGGCTAGATAGAGCCTGGTTGATAAAGGGGATGTGTACTGGGAGGTGAGGTCAGAATGCTAAGGTGAAGTTAGATAATGGAGCACCTTGAAATCCATGCTAAGTGCTTTTGAGTTTATTCTGTTGTCAAAGGAGAGCAAACTGCACACCATTTGGAGGATACAAATAATGTTTTGATTAAATAATCTTTGTTTCAGTGTGAAAGGTTGCCTGGAGAACTGAGAGATTAAAGATTGGACATTTTTATACTAGGTAAGGTCAGACATTATATCATCATGGATAATAATGAGAATTATGGTTGTAGTAATACCTTTCATTTGTATTTGCGAGTATACATATATATACACACATGCATACATAATTTGTGTATCTACAAAGAACCCTAGACACCTATATATATGTACATATATATACACACAGTATATACAATAATATTTATGTACATATATGTATATGTGTATATATGTATGTATAATATGTGTATGTATCTTATATATATGTGTATGTGTGTGTATCCCTCAAGATAATCCTGTGATTTGAAGATTTATATTCAAATTGTCAAGTAATATGTATATGAGGTCTCATAGCATATTCAGAGCTGAGGTGGTACTCAAATTCTAGGTTGTTTGAGTCTAAGCCTGATATTCTTTTTATCATGTTATGCTGTTTTGCATTATATGATGTCAGTGTTGATAGGAAGGATGGACTGTGCATCAGAGACATTACAAAGGTATAAAACATGTAAACACAAGGCAGAGAAAGGAGTTGAAGATGGCTCTCAAATTTTCAGTCTATGTGACCAGGAAGAAGGAATGGTATTGCCATTGCCTCCACAGATGTAAGGGAAGGAACAGCTAGGGGAGTGGGATGGGAGACAGGCATAGGGGAGAAGATAATTCCATTTTGGCATGTCAAATTTGAGATCCTGAAGGCATTCTTATAGAAATATGTAGCACATACTTTAAATTTTAGATTTGGAGCCCGAAGAAAAGCCAGAGCTAAAGCTTGAGAGTGGATGATATATTTCAGAGAAAGCGTATAGACTAAGAAGAGAAATGAAATGAGAGCCTAACCTTGGTGGAAGCCTACATATAGGAGGCTAAGGAAAGAAAGAAGAGACAGAAGGAGCCTGCACAAACTCTGACCAAGATGAAAGTGGTCAGGAGAATGCCCTTTTCATCAATCAGCAAATATTTGCATTCTTGCTGTGTGCAAGGCCTGTGCCCAGAGTATAAAAGAGGGTGCCATCGCAGAATCAACTGTTGCAGGGGACGATTTAGGATGGGAACTGAGGAGAGGTCATTAGGTTTGTTCACTCAGGAGATCAGACTTCCTAAATAATGCACAGAGCTTTAGTTGTGCGCTAAAATACAAAGTAGACTTCCACCTCATGATTCAGTTTATGGGAAGTTGAAAGATCCCGGAGAACTCACTCCTTGGCCTGAAATCTGTGAACTCTAACTTTGATATCCAAGAGAGTTGTTTGTGGATCAAACTTATTTTTTAATTTCCAAAAGCTGTATAATGCTCTTGTAAGCCTGATTTCTTGTCTTTATTACTTTTATTTGATTTTTTATGAGAGAAAAAAATCACTATTTTTTATAATGATATGTGTTCTCTGTAAAATTCAAATACAGAAAAGAGATTAAAAGTTACCCCTCAAATAACCACAGTACATTAGATAACCAGAAATAGAATTTTCTTCTCTTTCTAATTCTTCCCTCCTTCGCTTCCTTCTTTCCCCCCATTGATATGCTGATCATACTATGCCTGTTATTTTAAATAAAAAATATTAAAATCTTTTACCTACATTTATAAAAGGAAAAGAAACTAAAGGTACCTAATCACACTGTAGAACTTTGAAATAAGTGCTTCTTTACTGCACGCAATAGTAGATATGTTAGAAGATCTGTCTAAAGTTAAGAAAAGAGATTATGATAAAAATTAACAAGTTTAGAGTTATGGTTTTAGGATACATGTTTCTACTTAGACCATATACACTGATCTGTTTTGAAAGATGCTTACATATACTCCACCTTCCTCCCTTTCCTATTTCTGTTTGTTACAGTGGTAATTTTATTTTATTAAACTTTATAACATTTACATGGACTTAATTTTGTAATAAGTCCTATAGTTGTTTTAATTCTAATTCTGTATTTAATTGGAATTAGTCCTTACCATAATTTTTTTACCTTGACTTTTCTAACCCAGAATTTTAATTGTGACTCATATTTTAATTGTCTAGATTCCATCAGGTAGAATCCTCCACGCAGGTCTCCTGGGTGGATGCTTTGTGTTACGGATGTCTTCTGTTGTATGATATACAGACATCTTGCCATGCAGACTGCTCTCTAGCTGTTGTTTCTTATCTTTAAAACTCTGCAGATGCTGGTCAGTTATTCTCTGGTCATGAAAGTTGCAGTGGAGTGTGAGGCTGGACTGATGGTTCTCAGTTTTGTATGTGATTTTTGATTTTCTTTCCTTAAAAAAGTTTTCTTTTTTGGTGTCTCCATTCAATTTTAATATGTAAACATATGAAAATGAATTAAATTGAAGCCTTATTTCATAGTGTGCCCCAGAATAAAATCCTAGATAGACGGAATAATTACATTTCTAAAGTGAAGCTGTAGAACTAGTAGATGAAAATATTGGTGATGATCTTCAAATCTTTCTACAAATGGCCTAAAATAGAAACGATGAAGGGATGATCTGTAAGTTTTCTGGATCAAAAGAAAACTAGAAAATGTTACAAAAAAACTAACTATTAATGTGAAAGGACAAATTACAATAGGTAAAATGTTTACAACGTGTGATAGATGATGAATATTTGTGTTCATATATGTGTTTTCTTCATGGTAAAACTAACACTATGAAAGAAAAGTGGTTAAAGGGCATACAGGGGCAATTCACAAGTGGAAAAATTCAAAAGAAGAGAAAACTTCTACTCATTTAATATACTTCTGATAAATCAGAAAGAATTTTTTTCTGTTTTGAACATAGGTTTTATAATAAGTAGTTACATATATTGGGTTAAATAAACATGAGCATCTCTTCAAGCTATGAAATTCTATGGTTTGGAGATGTGTATGTATTATCCTTGCTATTAGATCGTTTCTTCCTTTATAAGTCCAAGAAAGATGTCTTATGCATCTTTCTGCTCTTTATCATGCATAGCCCAGAACTTTGCAGATGGTGATCCTGAAATACAAATTTAATGAATAACAATAATTTGAATTTTTTAAAAAATAAAGTTTGTTAACCATTTTTAGAATATATTTGAGGGGGCTTTGAATCTTTTGTATAGATACTTTAATGGTGATAGGACTTTTTTCAGATTTTGGGGGGTAAATTAGTCTTCTGTTGAGAATTCTGATTATTGCATTTTATTATTTGCATAGAAAAATTTATTATTTTGTATATCTGATAAATACCTAAGTACCATTTTCAAAATTCTATTTTTGTTAATTTTACTAAATGATGATATACAGTATTGTACTTTAAGACCCTGCTTCCTCTGAATTGCAAAAATAATTTTGTTATGTGCATGATTTATTGGACATTAGTGCTGTGATTATTAAGAACCTTCAAAATAATCGATTGTAGTATAAAATGACAAAACCATGGCATTAAAACATGCACTTTACATATATGTTTAAAGGTTGGTGATAATTGATCAATTTTATTATGTTGATTTAAATAGAGAAACTGAAGATTTTCCTAAATCAAGGTACATATTTAAAGTGATAGAATGATTTTATTGGCTGCATAACAGCAAACTTTGTTTGGAGAACCATATTGTGCAAGTAGTTAGTGATATTAAAATTGGTATCAGCCTTGGGATATCAGATGTATTTTATTTTTAACTTTTATGCAGATATAGTTATTAAAATGTACATTTCAAGTACACATTTTGAGTGTCTTTAAAAGTATTTTGAATGATTTCCATTTGAGAAGAAGCTAGGTTTGTTAGTTATTAATCCAAATACAGTAATATAGCTTATTTTATTGATCTTTCTATGATTTTTAAATTAGGAGTGAGAAAAGTCACAGACGCAGTTTGTTGACATATTGCAATCCATATGTGTGCTTTTTTGATAAAGAAGGTATAGCATATACTATTCCTCCAGAACGTTTAGCACCAGATTTATGATTTTTCTAATTTGGTTTGTAGCTTGCCAAAGAGCATGTGAGTGCATATTTGATCAGAAGCATATTTTGCCTTGAATCAGATGAAGAATACTTAATGAGTCAATGCTAAGAAGCAATGCAGAGAAGATTGCAGACTAGCAAACTAAAAAGGCTTTAAAATAGCTTAATGTGAACTATAATAGAGATAAAGTAATATTATATAAAAGTCAAATTTTCAGTTTTCATGTTCATCCTCTTAATAAAATTCTCTGCCATAACTATTGGGAATGATATTTTATATTTATGTGATGCAGTTCACATTTTCAGTGGGATGAACACTTACTTCAAGTGTATTGTACTTATTCTCGCTTGGGAGCTGGAAAGATGCTAGTTCTACGTTAGAGATGCCAATAGCCCTACTCTCTCTAGCAGGCCTTCCTCTAAGAATGAGTGCTAGAAATTACTAGTTAAAATTAATTGGTTTTTTTGCTTGTTTGATAAGAAAAAATTATCTCTTTGTTTTGACTTGTATTTGTTTGATTATCAGTGAAGCTGCAAAAGGTTCCTGTCTACTTAGCTGTGTCCATTTTTTCTTTCATAAATTATCCTTGTTTTTTGTTCATTTTTCTCTTGAATACTCACTTCTTACTGGTTTATGAGATTTTTTATTTATTAAGGATGTGAGCACTTTGTTTTGTATGTTACAAATATTTTGCCTAGTTTTTCTACTTTGATTTTGTTTGCAGTGTTTTTTGGCATACATAATTTAAAAAATAATTATAGTCAAATCTAATAATCATTTAGTCTATGATATTTTTCTTTGTTAAGATTTGAAAGACCTGCATCAACCCTATGTTATATAAGTTTTCCTTCCTTTTTGGACAGTGATGTAAGAGAGAGTAATCAGGCAAAGGCTTGATGTTACTTAGCTTAAATAAATTATAAGGAATTGCCTTTGTTGGACTGTGGTTCTTATTTATAATGACTTACTTACAAATATCTTATATGTATGATTGGCTGTTTTACCTCAGGCTGGGGAGGGCTCTCCTGAAGCACAAGAAGGGTCCTCCCACATTCTGTTCTTTCTTCCTTGTTACTTACTCTCCGCCATGGTAGAAGTGGAGAAAGGGGAGAGAGAAGTGAGACATGTTTCCAATGACATTCTCTTCTCGTCTTCTCTACTGCGAGGAACACTTTTATGCATATAGAAATTATACTATGCGTACTAAACCAATTATTTGGTTTCCTGGCCTGCCCACAATAGCAATAATAATTTTTCCTAGTGTTCATTGTATAAAATTACAGCTATATTTTGAGTCAATTGAGGCTTTAAGAGTAGCTTGGGAACCTAAATAAAATTATTTCAAGATTAAAATGAGTTACAGATGAACTTTAGAAGAATAGCCCATCTGTAGGTTCTGGGCTGTTGGTCTCCCTTCTTGAGGAACCAAGCCTAAGGACCAGGAATGGGCTAGTTGGTCTTAGATGACTCTTAAGAGTCCCCAGTGATTCTGCATCTTAGGTTTACAGTGAGACTTTTTTCTCAGTTCTATGAAGTGGGAGGCAGTCTAACTGGTACACAGGTAAATCTCTTTGGGATCTAAGACAGCATTAGCCAGTAGAATTTCCTGCAGTTATGTAAAATGTGTACTATATGACTTCTTTACTGGTGGGAGAAGAACTCAGTATCTTTGCAGTACAATATGGTTGCCACTAGCCCATGTAGATATTAAGCACTCGAAATGTGGCTAATATGACTGAGAAACTGAATATTTAATGTTATTCAATTTTAATTAATCTAAATTTCAGTTTAAATAGCCATGTGTGTCTAGTGGCTATTGTATTGAAAAGCATAGTTTTAGAGGTTTGTGTTGAATGGAATAAACCACAGAATTAACTAACTTTCTTTTATGTGATAAAACGTCATAGAATTCATAGATTTTATTTGGATCCCATTTGGAAGAAATCAACTATGAAAAGTTTAAAAGGCATTTTTGAGGCAATCTTAGAAAATTGAACATGGATTGGGTAATAAGTGGTTTTATGGAATGAGTGTTAATTTTGTTAGGTGTGATAATATCAATAGGTTTATATTATTAAAATACAACAGTGATGCTTTCAGATGAAATTACATGATACGAAGGGTTTGCTTTAGGAAAAAAGTATTGGCTGGAGAATGGATGAGATAGAACTGGCCAATGTTCACAGTTTTTGAGTTGGCTGATGGACACATGGGATTTGTTTTACTGCTTTTATGCTTTTGTATGTGATTGAAAGTTTTTATAATAAACAGTATTGAGTTGAGAGAGCTCCTTGCAGGTCATACAGTCTCGCCTTTTGACCAGACTCATTTACTCAGCCATTAAATGGCAGAGGTAGGATTCAAATCTGTCATTTGGCTTTAAGTTCAATAGATTTTTTGGTAACATGATACTGTCTCATACTTTAAACACATAGTTCTACACCCCATCTGCTTCATGACCTTTGGCAAGTTATTTTGTATATTTCCTTTTTGTATGGTGAGGCCAAATTTGTTAGCAGAGCTGGCCACATAGACCAGCAGAGGCAAAGGGTAGGGTCTTTTATGGCAAGTTGGATCAGGCTGGGATTTTACTGGATTCAGATTGAAGGGCTGAATACAAGTAGTAGCTTGGGAAGGAAACCAGAGGAGAAGTAGCAGTAACAGATTCAAGAGAAGAAGCAGCAAAGGCAAACTCCTAAGAGATGTGGAATCAGTACAAGGTGGGAATAGGTAAAAGGCTGAGAACACAGTTGTTGTAGAAAGTTAAGTGTGTTGACTGCTAATTCTTACTGGGAGATGGCTATACATTTCGAGGACAATTTAGCAGACTTGGCATATAGCCAGACTGACATTTCTCATTTTGAAATTCATGTTCCACTGTGTTTGTCTCTATTTAATCTAAAATAATTGTAGTAATATAGATTTTTTGTCCAGAAGGGGTTGTTGAGGTCATATAATTCAACCAAATTATTTGGAAGTGTTATCAAATTCATACTGCATTTCCAAACAGTAGTTGGCATTGAATTAGGTCTCGTAAGGATTATAGAATTTCAGTTATATGTGCTGTCAAGAAGATTTTGAGAGAATGAGTAGATAATAATTATGATTACTCAAGTAATACAAATATTTCATTAAATTGATTATTGGTTAAAGTAGAGAAGAATGATTTTATTTATTAATAAAGATGTATGAAATACAATTTTGAATTATATTTACACTTAAGTTTCTAGTCTCAGGGCTGTTATTGAGCAAGAATTTCTCCAATCAGTAAACGCACAGTGACATAGTATTTTACATGTATATTGCATTACATAGACATTTTACATGTATGTTGCAAATGTCTGTGTTGTATATTTTATTTCAGGAGTGAGGGAGGGGAAATTTTACCTAATAAGCCATCAATACCTAGAAATAAACTGCTGAGTAGAAGGTCTATTATAATATTGCCTCACTAGGACCTAATTATTTAAAAGCAAAACAAAACAAACATCATCTGGCCAGGCCTCCAGAATTCTGTTTCAATCAGGATTCCAATGTGTTCAAGCCAGTTTTATTTTTCTGAGACCAGGTATTAGAAAGGAAGATCTGAGAGAATGAAGGTGTGATATGGCTAGATACCAGGGTAAAATATCATATGGGTATTCTGATGTTTTTCTACTTGTATTTATTTGCATTTTCTTGGGCTATTTGAATTTTTTTACTCCACTTCTGAATTTTCAAGTCAAAACCTAGAAAAAGCATTTAAGTTTCTCATCCTGTACCCAAACTATTCTATAGTCAAAAGCAACAAGCTCCCAAAGTCAATTTCTAAGTTTAATAACAGATATTTTTATTTATTAGGTACCATTTAGTTAGGACTACCATGCTCATTTGCTCATTTGTTAATTCGTTTAACAACTTACTATATGTTCCCACTGAGGATAAAAGGATCCATAGGACATAGCCCCTAACCTTATGCTGCTCCTATTTTAGTTGAGTAAACAGACATGGAAGTAATTATGATTGAGCGTGCCAGTTGTTATAATGGAAGCATATGCAAAAGACAATGGGAACACTATGGAGAAAAGAATTAGGAAGTGGAGTTAGGTTAGAGTGCGGACAGTTTTCACTGAGAAGAACCTTGAAGGAATAAATTGGAGCTGATTAGATTTCCTAGTGTATTAATATTAGCAACTGTGAGAACCAGATTTTAAAAAATGGATGCAAGTCATCTATCAATTAACTTTGAAATTATTTCTGATTCCATTTCCCTGTTGTCTGTTTCAGATATTTTTTTGTTCTCCAACCTTTGATCTTTGTCTTGTCTGGTTTTGTCTTTGAATCCTGGTTGGTACTGATCCATTTTAGATGATTGACCTTACTTTGAGCTATCTCCTGGCACTCTCAAAGTACACTACTTGTAACTACCCAATCCTTGACCTTTTTCAGCTTAAAGCAAGAGGAGTTTCATTCATACGTTCTGGCCAGGCCTACAGAATCCTATTTCAATCAGGATTCCAATGTCTTCAAGCCAATTTTATTTTTCTGAGACCGGGTATTAGAAAGGAAGATCTCAGAGAATGAAGGTGTGGTATGCTAGAGACCAGGGCACAGGGGATTGTGAGAGAATATACTGAATATGAAAAGTTAAGTGATGGCTGGACTGTGACAACCATGAAAATATGGATTTGGGGCTTCATTCTTCAGGCCAAATGAGGCCTTTAAATGTTTTCTAGGAGGATTGTGGCGCTATCACAACTGTACTATAGAAAGATAACAGAGTCATGATTGGACCATAAGAGGAGATGTTGCTTTCAGAGAGACAATTTGAAGAAACGAGATGCTGAAGCCTTGTATTGAGCAAAACAATAATGATGGAGAAGAAGAAATAAATCAGAAAAATTTCATAAATGGAACCAGTAAGAATTGGGAGCTAATTGGAAATTGAGGGTAAAGGAAAGAAAAATATTGAAGGTATTTTCAACTTTTCTGGTTTGGGCGATTGGACAGGTTATATTTCCTTTGTAATTACATGTGTAGTTAATGGAAAAAATTAATTACACGTGTAATTATTTAATGGCTGTCTTCGTCACTAAGCTGAACTCCACAAGAGCAGAGAGCGTCCGTCTTTCTTGTATTTTCTTTATATATATGATATTTTTTTTTTTTTTTTTTTTTTTTTATTTTTTTTTCTGGCACTGACCAGTGTCTGGCTTAATGAATGTTCTCAACTAATAGTTATTGATCAACACACTAGTTTCATTTGTTTACTAAATTTGTATTACATGGACCAGGCATTATGTCTAGATGAAGTTTAATACCTTTAACTAAGACATGAAATGCATGAGGATGAGCAGGTCCAGTGAAAAGATAATGGATTATATTTTGGACATATTGAATTGAGATGTCTTGGGACATCCAGCTGGAGATACAAATCTATCTAAACTTCAAAACAGTGATCTTGTTTGGGGATTCAGATTTAGGATGTAAGTGGATGCTAAAGCTATGGAGATGTTTGGGATTAATAGAATGAGTAAATTGAGGCATGATAATGGCTGAAGACAGAACTCTGGGGAGTATAAGTACTTAGGAGGTAGGCAGAGAAAGAGGAGCTAACAAAGCAACTGAGAAGGATGCCCAGGGTTTTAGGAGAAAAATCTGGGGATAACATTGTAATCAAAGAGAAAAGAGAAGAGAGTTCAAGGAGGGCAATTTCTTGGGATAGATTATTTTGGAAATTTGAATTCCTGAAAGAGTTTTAGGAAGGCCAAAGATTTCTGGAATATTCTATCCTTTGTTTTACCTCAGAATTTATGTTTGATCCATGTTAATTAGTCAAATTACTTTAACCTATGGAGATTTTCTACTACTTCAAGCCTATGAAATCCAAATAAAATTCCTTCTTTATTAATATGGTTCAGTTTATAAAGCCTTAAGATTGTTTATTGCCTGACTATGAGAAGATAAAATTTGGAAATAAGTTTCTACTTTTAAATGAAGTGTGTGATCTGTTTTCTCTACAAATTTTTGTGGTCCATTGCCCCTTTAACTTGAAAAAATTTTGCTTTTCAATCATGATAACACTTTTAAAGCAATTAAAAGACAAATCAATTTCTAGCCATGATAAATGATTGTTAATGCATAAGGGTATTATAACATTTGCGCACATACTAATGTGTGTGATAGAATGAGAAAGCTGTAATTCTTGGATTTGTAAGGCTTTATTACCATGATTTTTTTTTTTTTTTTTGAGATGGAGTCTCTCTCTGTGGCTCAGGATGGAGTGCAGTGGCATGATTTTGGCTCACTGCAACCTCTGCCTCCTGGGTTCAAGTGATTCACTGGCCTCAGTCTCCTGAGTAGCTGGGATTACAGGCATCTGCCACCATGCCCAGCTAATTTTTGTATTTTTAGTAGAAATGGGGTTTCACCATGTTGGCCAGACCGGTCTTGAACTCCTGACTTCAGGTGATCTGCCTGCCTTGGCCTCCCAAAGTGCTGGGTGAGCCACCGTGCCTGTCCTGAATTACCACACATTTTTTAAAAACAACAATAAATATCACAATCTTGCTTTTATTCTTCCAGTTTTCTTTGGAAAAGCACATAATTTTAGCAATAGACTAGGTTCCTTTACATTCAAATAGCAAGAAAGAACTAAAAAAGAGACAAAACAACCACAACAAAACCTTTTCTTTGGAAGTAGAAACACTTGAAGAATTATTTGGCTGCAGGAGTCCACCATTTATTGTGTGTGCGTATGTGTGTGTGTGCGCGCACGCAGATGCACACGCACCCATGAAGATCTGTTTTGTAGCTCTGAATTTACAAATTGGAGGAGTTGCTACTCCTTTATGACTGATGGACTTCCTTGTAAATATACTCTATCAATGTGTACTTTACTCCCACTGCATGATCAGTAAATTTGTGTTGAAAGATTATTATTGACAATATTTCTAATACAACCTAATGTTTCAAAAATGCTTGACTTGTTGGAATTATATGCAAAATCTTGAGTCTTCTGATTCTCTGTTAGTTGTTTTGTGTAGTAGAAACTTTCCTGGCCCATTGATAGTCAGGTTGGAGTCACTGATGTTTTTGGCCAGGTTCCAGGAAAGTCTTCAACAATGACATAGTCTGCTCAGGTACCATTAGTCTAGCAGGCAGTTTCAGAGCCTGCTGTACATGAAAAAAGTCACAAATAGATGGATTTGAACATGTATTTAGGACTAGTCAGGCAGGGAAAACCATAGAAAGAATTGTTCAGATTTTGATTTAGGCAAATCTTACCTGAAGTAGGATGGAAGTGACTTGATTAAGTGGAATTGAGCTGATAGCTTTTTCCCTGATTTCTTGATAGAGACTGATTTTGATGATAGATAAAAGGAGATAAAAGAGAATCCCTGCTTTTACTTCTTTCTGTTTTTTTTTTTTTAAAGCCTCAGCCATTTTTCCTAATGAATCTTACTGTCTGTGTTTATATTATATTCTTTTCAAGGCAACATTCAGTCTCCTTTCGCTGAGCAGAAGACTAAAGACTTGACCTCCAATGGTTGTTGCTCAGCCAAGATTTAGGACAGGAGACACTGAAGTAATTTAGAGGTCAAGCGGCCTTAACCAGGGTAGGGAATAGGGATGTTTACCCATTTAGATTTAAAAGATTCTAATATTTTTGACAGGAAGATACATATTTATTACCTTGCATTTATTTGAAAATCTTGTGAACTCTGCTTATAAATGTTATCCTCAAAATACTTGTTAAATGAGTGAAATGATAAAACTATATTCAGTAATATGGGATTCAATAACCCTACCATGGACCCAGGAATAAGAGTTAGAAGATCCTCGGGCCTTTTTTCTTTAAGCAGTCATGATACTGGTTCTTTTATAGTTAGTTCTTCAGCTTTGTGTAAAAGGAATTGTAACATGGGGAATTATGGGAACTCCTGAGGTGGTCATAGATATCTTCAGTCCTGTGTTTTTGCCCATAGGAGCCACTAAGAAGGTGACAGAGGACATGAATGCCCTCTTCACACATTTTCTATTTTGTCTTCTCACAGTTAGACATAACTGGATATCCTGAAACTTTGCTGAAGTTGTTTATCAGCAAAGGAGCTTTTGGGTCAAGACTGTGGGGTTTTCTAGATACAGAATCATGTTGCCCACAAGCAGGGATGGTTTGACTCCCTCTCTTCCTGTTAAGATGCCCTTTATTTCTTTCTCTTGCCTGATTGCTCTGCCTATGACTTCCAATACTGTGTTGAATAGGAGTGGTGAAAGAGGGCATCCTTGTGCCAGTTTTCAAGAGGAATGATTCCAGCTTTTGCCCATTCAGTATGATGTTGTCTGTGGGTTTGTCACAGATGGCTCTTATTCATTCGAGGCTCTTACTCCTTTGATACATAGTTTATTGACAGTTTTAAACATGAATGAGTGTTGAATTTTAGCAAAAGCATTTTCTACATCTATTGAAATAATGATGTGGTTTTTGTCTTAGTTCTGCTTATGTAATGAATCACATTTATTGATTTGCTTATGTTGAACCAACCGTGCATCACGGGGATGAAGCCTACTTGATTGTGGTGGATTAACTTTTTGATGTGCTGCTGGATTCAGTTTGCAAGTATTTTGTTGAGGATTTTTGTATCGATGTTAAGGATATTAGCCTGAAGTTTTCTTTTTTTTATTATGTCTTTGCCAGGTTTTGGTATCAGGATGATGCTGGCGTTGTAGAATGAGTTGGGAGAGGAGTCCCTCCTCAATTTTTTTAGAGTAGTTTCAGTAGGAATGGTACTAGATCTTCTTTGTACATCTGGTAGAATTTGGCTGTGAATTCATCTGATCCTGGCCTTTTTTGGTTGATAGGATATTCATTACTGATTCAATTTTGGAGCTTGTTATTGGTCTGTTCAGGGAATTAATTTCTTCCTAGTTCAGTGATGGGAGGGTATATGATCTTTGACAAAGCTGACAAAAACAAGCAATGGGGAAAAGACTCCCTATTCAAAAAATTATGCTAGGATAATTGGTTAGCCATATGCAAGAAGACTGAAGCTGCACCCCTTTTTTACATCGTATACGAAAATCAACTCATGGTGGATTAAAGACTTAAATGTGAAACCCAAAGCTATAAAAACCCTGGAAGACAACATAGGACATAGGAATGGGCAAATGGGCATCCTGGACATAGGAATCGGCAAAGATTTAATGACACAAACACCAAAAGCAATTACAACAAAAGCAAGATAAGTCGAATCTAATTAAACTTAAGAGCTTCTGCACAGCAACAGAAACTATCAACAGAGTAAACAGACAACCTACAGAATGGGATACAATTTTTGCAAACTGCGAACTATACATCTGACAATGGTCTAATATCCAGCATCTATAAAGAAGTTAAACAAATTTACAAGAGAAAAACAACCCCATTAAAAAGTGGTTGGCCGGGCGCG
>NW_016810508.1:975302-987246 GCF_001698545.2 Rhinopithecus bieti
CATCATTCTCAGCAAACTGTCGCAAGAACAGAAAACCAAACACCGCATGTTCTCACTCATAGGTGGGAACTGAACAATGAGATCACTTGGACTCGGGAAGGGGAACATCACACACCGGGGCCTATCACGGGGAGAGGGTAGGGAGGAGGGATTGCATTGGGAGTTATACCTGATGTAAAGGACGAGTTGAGGGCGCTGATGGGTTGAGGGTGCTGATGAGTTGATGGGTGCAGCACACCAACATGGCACAAGTATACATATGTAACAAACCTGCATGTTATGCACATGTACCCTAGAATTTAAAGTATAATTAAAAAAAAAAAAGTGGTTAAAGGACACGAACAGACACTTTTCAAAAGAAGACATACATGTGGCCAACAAGCATATGAAAAAATGCTCAGTATCACTGATCATTAGAGAAATGCAAATCAAAACACAGTGAGATACCATCTTACACCATTCAGAATGGCTCTTATTAAAAAGTCAAAAAATAACAGATGCTGGCAAGGTTGCAGAGAAAAGGGAACACTTATACGCTATTGGTAGGAGTGTAAATTAGTTCAACCATTGTAGAAAATAGTATGGTAATTCCTTAAATAGCTAAAAGCAGAACTACATTCATTACTAGGTGTATACCTAGAGGAATATAAATCATTCTACTATAAAGACACATACGTGCGAATGTTCATTGCAGCACTATTCACAATAGCAAAGACATGGAATCAACCTAAATGTCCATCAGTGACACATGGGATAAAGAAAATGTAGTACATATACACCATAGAATACTATGCAGCCATAAAAAAGAACACAGTCATGTATTTTGCAGGAACACAGACGTAGCTGGATGGAGTCTATTATCCTTAGCAAACTAACATAGGAACAGAAAACCAAATACCATTATGTTCTTACTTATAAGTGGGAGCTATATGACAAGAACTCATGAACACAAAGAAGGGAGCAACAGACACTGGGTTCTACTTGAGGGTGGAGGGTGGAAAGAGGAAGAAGAGCAGGAAAAATAACTATTAGGTACTAGGCTTAATACCTGAGTGATGAAATAATCTGTTCAACAAACCCGCGTGATACGAGTTTATCTATGTGACAAAACTTCACATATATCCCTAAACCTAAAATAAAAGTTAACAACAACAAATGGGCCCTTTACAAAGCTATGAAGTTGACTAAGGTTTTTTGGAAGCTAGATATTTTGCTATATAAAGACCACCTTTAACATTTAGAAGTTGAGAACGAAGGCCAGGCATGGTGGCTTACGTGTATAATCCCAGAACTTTTGGAGACCCAGGTGGGAGGATTGCTTGAGCCAGGAGTTCTAGACCAGCTTATGTCTTAACATAGGGAGACATTGTACAAAGAATTAAAAAATTAGCCACGCGTGGTGGTGTAAGCCTGTTGTCTCAGCTAGTGAGGAGGCTGAGGTGGGAGCATTGCTTGGGCCTAGGAGGTTGAGGCTGCGGTTAGCCGTGATTGTACCACTGCACTGCAGCCTGGGTGACAGAGCAAGACCCTGTCTTAAAACATAAAAAGGAAAGTAGTTGGAGATGGAGCCTGAAAAATCTATTCCCACCCTAAACCACTATTTAAACAAAAGGAAATGGTTGAGTTAAAGATGGCTGTCTACTTCTTGTTTTTTTCCCCTTGTATTCCATGGATTCTTTTTTTTTTTTTTTTTTTTTTTTGAGACAGAGTCTCTCTCTGTCACCCAAGCTGGAGTATAGTGGCATGATCTTGGCTCACTGCAAGCTCAGCCTTCTGGGTTCACGCCATTCTCCTGCCCCAGCCTCCCAAGTAACTGGGACTATAGGCGCCTGCCACCATGCCCAGCTAATTTTGTGTATTTTTAGTAGAGACAGGGTTTCACTGCGTTAGCCAGGATGGTCTTCATCTCCTGACCTCGTGATCCACCCGCCTCGGCCTCCCAAAGTGCTGGGATTACAGGCATGAGCCACCGCGCCCAGCCTTTTTATATATATATACGTTAAGTTCTGGGATACATGTGCAGAACGTGCAAGTTTGTTAAATAGGTATTCATGTGCCATGGTGGTTTGCTCCACCCATCAACCCATCAACTACATTAGGTATTTCTCCTAATGCTATCCCGTATGTTCTCATTGTTCAACTCCCACTAATAAGTGAGAACATGTGGTGTTTGGTTTTCTGTTCCTGTGTTAGTTTGGTGAGAATGATGGTTTCCAGCTTCATCCATGTCCCTACAAAGGACATGAACTTATTTTTTTAATAAGTGCATAGTATTTCATGGTGTATATGTGCCACATTTGCTTTATCCAGTCTCACATTGATGGGCATTTGGGTTGGTTTCAAGTCCTTGCTATGGATAATAGTGCTGCAATAAACATATGTGTGTGTGTCTTTATAGTAGCATGATTTATAATCCTTTGGGTATATACCCAGTAATGGGATTGCTGGGTCAAACAGTATTTCTGGTTCTATATCCTTGAGGAATTTCCACACTGTCTTCCACAGTGGTTTAACTAATTTATATTCTGACCAACAGTGTAAAAGCATTCCTATTTCTCCACATCCTCTCCAGCATATGTTGTTTCCTGACTTTTTAATGATCTCCATTCTAACTGGGATGAGATAGTATCTCATTGTGATTTTGATTTGCATTACTCTAAAGACCAGAGATGAGGAGCATTTTTTCATATGTTTGTTGACTGCATGAATGTATTCTTTTGAGAAGTATCTGTTCATATCCTTTGCCCACTTTTTGATGGGATTTTTTGTTTTTTTCTTGTAAATTGGTTTAAGTTCTTTGTAGATTCTGGATATTAGCCCTTTGTCAGATGGAAAGATTGCAAACATTTTCTCCCATTCTGTAGGTTGCCTGTTCACTGTGATGATAGTTTCTTTTGCTGTGTGGAAGCTCTTTACTCTTTAGTTTAATTAGATCCCATTTGTCAATTTTGACTTTTATTGCCATTGCTTTTGGTGTTTTAGTCATGAAGTCTTTGCCCATGCCTATGTCCTGAATGGCATTGCCTAGGTTTTCTTCTAGGGTATTTATGGTTTTAGGTCTTTAATCCACCTTGAGTTCATTTTTGCATAATGTGTAAGGAAAGCATCCAGTTTCAGTTTTCTGCATATGGCTAGCCAGTTTTCCCAACACCATTTACGAAATAGGAAATCTTTTCCCATTGCTTGTTTTGTCAGTTTTGTCGAAGATCAGATGGTTGTAGATGTGTGGTGGTATTTCCGAGACCTCTGTTCTGTTCCATTGGTCTATATATCTGTTTTGATACAAGTACCATGCCGTTTTAGGTACTGTAGCCTTGTAGTAAAATTTGAAGTCAGGTAATGTGATGCCTCCAGCTTTGTTCTTTTTGCTTAGGTTTGTCTTGGCTATGAGGTCTGTTTTTTTGGTTCCATATGAAATTTAAAGTAGTTTTTGCTAAATCTGTGAAGAAAGTCACTGGTAGCTTGATGGGAATAGCACTGAATCTATAAATTAGTTTGGGCAGTATGGCCATTTTCACGATGTTAATTCTTCCTATCCATGAGCATAGAATGTTTTTCCATTTGTTTGTGTCCTCTCTTATTTCGTTGATCAGTGGTTTGTAGTTCTCCTTGAAGAGGTCCTTCACATCCCTTGTAAGTTGTATTCCTAGGTATTTAACACTCTTTGTAGCAATTGTGAAGGTGAGTTTGCTTATGATTTGACTCTGTTTGTCTGTTATTGGTGTGTAGGAATGCTTGTGATTTTTGCACATTGATTTTGTATCCTGAGGCTTTCCTGAAGTTGCTTATCAGCTGAAGGAGTTTTTGTACTGAGATGATGGGGGTTTCTAAATATACAGTGATGTCATCTGCAAACAGAGACAATTTGACTTCATATTTTCTTATTTGAATACCGTTTATTTCTTTCTCATGCCTGATTTCCCTGGCCAGAACTTCCAACACTATATTAAATAGGAGTGGTGAGACAGGGCATCCTTGTCTTGTGCTGGTTTTCAAAGGGAATGTTTCCAGTTTTTGCCCATTCAATATGATATTGGCTGTGGATTTGTGATAGATAGCTCCTATTATTTTGAAATATGTTCCATCAATACCTAGTTTATTGAGAGTTTTTAGAATGAAGGGGTGTGGAATTTTTTTGAAGGCCTTTTCTGCATCTATTGAGATAATCATGTGGTTTTTGTCATTGGTTCTTTTTATGTGATGGATTATATTTATTGATTTACACATGTTGTACCAGCCTTACATTCCAGGGATGAAGCCGACTTGATTGTGGTAGATAAGCATTTTGATGTGCTGCTGCTTTCAGCTTGCCAGTATTTTATTGAGGATTTTTACATTGATGTTCATCAGGGATATTGGCCTGAAATTTTCTTTTTTTGTTGTGTCTCTGCCAGGTTTTGGTATCAGGATGATGCTGGCCTCATAAAATGAGTTAGGGAGGAGTCCCTCTTTTTCTATTGTTTGGAATAATTTCAGAAGGAATGGTACCAGCTTCGCTTTGTACCTCCAGTAGAATTAGGCTGTGAATCCAACTGATCCTGGGCATTTTTTGGTTGATAGGCTATTAATTACTGCCTCAGTTTCAGAACTTGTTATTGGTCTGTTCAGGGATTTGAATTTTTCCTGGTTTAGTCTTGGGAGGGTGTATTTGTCCAAGAAATTATCCATTTCTTCTAGATTTTCTAGTTTATTTGTGTAGAGGTGTTTATAGTATTCTCTGATGGCAGTTTGTATTTCTATGGGATTGGTGGTGATTCTCCGCTTTATCATTTTTCTATTGTGTCTATTTGATTCTTCTCTGTTTTTTTCTTTATTATTCTGGCTCGGTCCATTTATTCTGTTAATCTTTTCAAAAAACCAGCTCCTGGATTCATTGAGTTTTTGAAGGGTTTTTTATGTCTCTATCTTCTTCATTTCTGCTCTGATCTTAGTTATTTCTTGTCTTCTGCTAGTATGCCCTTGCTCCTCTAGTGCTTTTAATTGTGATGTTACGGTGTCAATTTTAGATCTCTCCTGCTTTCTCCTGTGGGCATTTAGTGCTATAAATTTTCTTCTGAGCACTGCTTTAGCTGTGTTCCAGAGATTCTGGTACATTGTATCTTTGTTCTCATTGGTTTCAAATAACTAATTTGTTTCTGCCTTAATTTTCGTTATTTACCCAGTAGTCATTCAGGAGCAGGTTGTTCATTTTCCATATAGTTGTGTAGTTTTGAGTGAGTTTCTTCATCTTGAGTTCTAATTGATTGCACTGTGGTCTGAAAGACTGTTATGATTTCTGTTCTTTTGCATTTACTGAGGAGTGTTTTATTTCCAATTATGTGGTCGATTTTAGAATAAGTCCTATGTGGTGCTGGGAAGAATGTATATTCTGTTGAGTTGGGTGGAGAGTTCTGTGGATGTCTATTAGTTACACTTGGTCCAGAGCCGAGTTCAAGTCCTGAATATCCTTGTTAATCTTCTGTCTCATTGATCTATCTAATATTGACAGTGGAGTGTTAAAGTCTCCCACTATTATTATTGTGTGGGAATGTAAGTCTCTTTGTAGGTCTCTAAGAACTTGCTTTATGAATCTTGGTGGTCCTGTATTGGGTGCATATATATTTAGGAGTGTTAGCTCTTCCTGTTGCATTGATTCCCTTTACCATTATGTAATGCCCTTCTTTGTCTCTTTCGATCTTTGTTGGTTTAAAGTCTGTTTTATCAGAGACTAGGATTGCAACCCTGATTTTTATTTTTCTTTCTCTTCATTTGCTTGGCAAATATTCCTCCATCCCTTTATTTTGAGCCTATGTGTATCTTTGCATGTGAGATGAGTCTTCTGAATACAGCACACCGATGGGTCTTGACTGTTTATCCAATTTGTCAGTCTGTGTCTTTTAATTGGGGCATTTAGCTCATTTACGTTTATGGTTAATATTGTTATGTGTGAATTTGATCCTTGTCATTATGATGCTAGCTGGTTATTTTGCCAGTTAGTTGATGCAGTTTCTTCATAGTGTTGATGGTCTTTACAATTTTGTATGTTTTGCAGTGGCTGGTACCAGTTTTCCTTTCCATATTTAGTGCTTCCTTCAGGAGCTCTTGTAAAGGCAGCCCTGGTGGTGACAAAATCTCTCAGCATCTGCTTGTATGTAAAGGATTTTATTTCTCCTTTGTTTATGAAGCTTAGTTTTGCTGGATATGAAATTCTGGGTTGAAAATTCTTTTCTTTAAGAATGTTGAATATTGGCCCCCACTCTCTTCTGGCTTGTAGGGTTTCTGCAGGGAGATCCGCTGTTGGGCTTCCCCAGAAAGGTCGGGTTACCTACAAAGGGAAGCCCATCAGACTTCCATTTGCTTGGTAATGGACATCTGATGGGCTTTCCTTTGTGGGTAACCCAACCTTCCTCTCTGGCTGCCCTTAACATTTTTTCCTTCATTTCAACCTTGGTGAATCTGATGATTATGTGTTGGGGTTGCCCTTCTCAAGGAGTTTCTTTGTGGTATTGTTTGTATTTCCTGAATTTGAATGTTGGCCTATCTTGCTAGGTTGGGGACGTTCTCCTGGATAATATTCTGAAAAGTGTTTTTCAACTTGGTTCCATTCTTCCTATCACTTTCAGGTACGGCAATCCAATGCAGGTTTGGTCTTTTCACATGGTCTCATATTTCTTGGAAGGTTTGTTCATTCCTTTTCATTCTTTTTCTCTAATCTTGTCTTCATGTTTTATTGCATTAAGTTGATCTTCAATCTCCGATATCTTTTCTTCACTTGATTGATTCAGCCTTTGATACCTTTGTATGCTTCATGAAGTTCTCATGCTGTGTTTTTAGCTTCATCAGTTCATTTATGTTTTTCTCTAAAGTGGTTATTCTAGTTAGTGATTTCTCTAACCATTTTTCAAGGCTCTTAGCTTCCTTGCTGGGGTTAGAACATGCTCCTTTAGCTTGGAGGAGTTTGTTATTACCCACCTTCTGAAGCCTACTTCTGTCAATTTGTCAAACTCATTCCATGTCCAGTTTTGTTCCCTTGCTGGCGAAGAGTTATGGTTTTTTGGAGGACAAGAGGCACTCTGGTTTTTGGAATTTTACCTACCTTTGGTCTTTGATGCTGGAGCCCTTCGAATGGGGTTTCTTTGTGGACAATCTTTTTGTTGATGTTGATGCTATCCCTTTCTGTTTGTTACTTTCCTTCTAACAGTCAGGCCCCTCTGCTGCAGGACTGCTGGAGTTTGCTGGAGGTCCACTCAAGACCCTGTTTGCCTGGGTATCACCAGCGGAGGCTGCAGAACAGCAAAGATTGCTTCCTGTTCCTTCGTCTGGAAGCTTCATCCTAGAAGGGCATCCACCAGATGCCAGCTGGAGCTCTCTTTTATGAGGTGTCTGTCAATCCCTGCTGTGAGGTGTCTCCCATTCAGGAGTCACAGGGGTCAGGGAGCCACTTGAGGAGGCAGTCTGTCCTTTGGCAGAGCTCGAGTGCTATGCTGGGAGATCCGCTGCTCTTTTCACAGCCAGCAGGCAGGAATGTTTAAGTCTCCTGAAGCTGTGCTCACAACTGCCCCTTCCCTTAGTTCATCTGTCCAGGGAGATGGGGGTTTCATCTATAAGCCCCTGACTAGGGCTGCCGCCTTTTTTTCAGAGATGCCCTGTCTAGAGTGGAGGAATCTAGAGAGGCAGTCTGCCTGCAGCAGCTTTGCCTAACTGCGGTGGGCTTTGCCTAACTGCGGTGGGCTCCGCCCAGTTTGAACTTCCAGGCGGCTTTCTTTACACTGTGAGGGGAAACTGCCTACTGAAGCCTCAGTAATGGTGGATGCCCCTGTCCCCACCAAACTTGAGCATCCCAGGTCGACTTCAGACTGCTGTGCTGGGAGCGAGAATTTCGAGCCAGTGGATCTTAGCTTGCTGGGCTCCGTGGGGGTGGGATCCACTGAGCAAGACCACTTGGCTGGCTGGCTTTAGCTCCCTTTTCAGGGGAGTGAACGGTTCTGTCTTGCTGGCGTTCTAGGCGCCACTTGGGTACGAAAAAAAAACCCTGCAGCTAGCTCGGTGTGTGCCCAAATGGCTGCCCAGTTTTGTGGTTGAAACCCAGGGCCCTGGTGGTATAGGCACCCAAAGGAATCTCCTGGTCTGCGGGTTGCCAAGACCATGGGAGGAGCTTAGTATCTGGACTGGAGTGCACCATTCCTTAAGGTACAGTTCCTCATGGCTTTCCTTGGCTAGGGGAGTGAGTTCCCCAAACCCTTGTGCTTTCCTGTTGAGGGGACACCGCACTCTGCTTTGGCTCGCCCCCTATGGGCTGCACCCACTGTCTAACCAGTCCCAGTGAGATGAGCTGGGTACGTCAGTTGGAAATGCTGAAATCACCTACTTTCTGCGTTGATCTCACTGGGAGCTGCAGACCAGAGCTGTTCCTGTTTGGCCATCTTGCTAGCCACCCAAAATATCTTTATCTTTAATGAAGGCAATGTTTCTGGGACAAGTCTTTCTATAAACATAGGAAAAGTTGTAAAAGTAGAAAATGTTCACAGTCAATCATCATGTCCTTTGCAGTAACATGAATGGAGCTGGAGGCCATAATCCTAAGCAAATTAATGCAGGAACAGAAAACCAAATGCTACATTTTCTCACTTATAATTTGGAGCTAAGTATTGAACACACATGAACAGAAATATGGGCACAATAGACACTACGGACTCGTAGGAGGTGGAGGGAGTGGGGTAGGTTAAAAAACTACCTATCAGGAACTACTGCCTTGGTCACGGGATCCGTACTCCAAATCACAGCATCATGCAACATTCCCATGTAACAAATCTGCACATGTACCCTCGTATCTAAAAATAAAAGTTGAAAATTTTAGAAAGAAATGGCCACAGCAAAACATTTTTAATTTGCATTAATATGGGAGTAGTCTGAACTTAAGGAAAAATCGTCATTCTGGCATATTATGTAGGAAATTCAGATTTATACTAGAAAGAACACTGAACTTGGAGTTTAAAGATAGGGGTTCATTTTCCAGTTCTGCCACATGCAGAGGTTGAAGTGTGACATTAAATAAGTCCTTTATCTTCTTCAAGTTTCTCTTTTCACGTTTGTAACGTGGGGATAGTTATTCCTGGTCAGTCTATATTATAGAGTTTCTTCAAGAATAACATAAAATAAGATAATAGAGGGAAAGTACTTTGGAATATTATACAAGATTTTTGAAAAGAATCCAACTTATGGAGGAGAGAAAAATATATGTAGTTTCATTCTACTTTTTTTGTGTGTGTCACTTTCTAGCCCTGTGATCTAGGGTGAGATTGTCTGCCCTGTGCCTCTGTTTTCTCATCAGTAATATCTGGGAAAAAAAATATAATTAGTTTTGTTAGTCTGTTTGTGCATTGCTATAAAGAAATGCACGAGGCTGGGTAATTTATAAGCAAAGAGGTTTAATTGGCTCAAGGTTCTGCAGGCTGTACAAGAAGCATCCTGGCATCTGCTTCTGGGGTAGGGGAGGGTGTCAGGAGGCTTCCAGTCATGGCAGAAGGCAAAGAGGGAACAGGCATGTCACATGGCGAAGCAGGAACAAGAGAGAGAGAGAAAGTGAGGGGGAAATGCCACACACTTAACAAGATCTTGTGAGAATTCACACACTATTGTGAGGAGAGCACCAAGCCATGAGGGATCTGCCCCCACGATCCAAATACCTACTACCAGGACCCACCTCCAACATTAGGGATTGTATTTTGATGTGAGATATGGGCAGGGACAAATATCCAAACCAAATCATTAGTCTTATTTATTAAATCAATAATGATTGAATTAATGTAAGAGTGTGTACTATAATTCCTGGCAGTTGGCACTCATTGGAAGTGAATTGCCATTATTATTATTTTTTATTATTATACTTTAAGTTCTGGGATACATGTGCAGAATGTGCAGGTTTGTTACGTAGGTATACATGTGCCATGGTGTTTTGCTGCACTCATCAACCCCTCATCTACATTATGTATTTCTCCTAATGCTATCCCTCCCCTAGTCCCCCACCCCACTACAGGCCCTGGTGTGTGATGTTCCCCTCCCTGTGTGCATGTGTTCTCATTGTTCAACTCCCATTTATGAGTGAGAACATGCAGTGTTTTGTTTTCAGTTCCTGTGTTAATTTGGTGAGAATGATGGTTTCCAGCTTCAACCGTGTCCCTACAATGGACATGAACTCATCCTTTTTTATGAGTGCATAGTATTCCATGGTGTATATGTGTCACACTTTCTTTCTTCATTGATGGGCATTTGGGTTGGTTCCAAGTCTTTGCTATTGTGAACAGTGTCCCAGTAAACATACATGTGCGTGTGTCTTTATAGTACAATGATTTATAATCCTTTCGGTATATACCCAGTAATGGGGATGCTGGGTCAAATGGTATTCCTGGTTCTAGATCCTTTAGGAATTGCCACACTGTTTTCCACAATGGTTAAATAATTTACACTCCAACCAGCAGTGTAAAAGCATTCCTATTTCTCCACATCCTCTCCAGCATCTGTTGTTTCCTGACTTTTTAATGTCGCCATTCTAACTGGTGATCACAAATCATTGTGATTTTGATTTGCATTTCTCTAATGACCAGTGATGATGAGCTTTTTTTCATATGTTTGTTGGCTGCATAAATGTATTCTTTTGAGAAGTGTCTGTTCATATCCTTTGCCCACTTTTTGATGGGATTGTTTTTTCTTGTAAATTGGTTTAAGTTCTTTGTAGATTCTGGATATTAGCCCTTTGTCAGATGGAAAGATTGCAAACATTTTCTCCCATTCTGTAGGTTGCCTGTTCACTGTGATGATAGTTTCTTTTGCTGTGTGGAAGCTCTTTACTCTTTAGTTTAATTAGATCCCATTTGTCAATTTTGACTTTTATTGCCATTGCTTTTGGTGTTTTAGTCATGAAGTCTTTGCCCATGCCTATGTCCTGAATGGCATTGCCTAGGTTTTCTTCTAGGGTATTTATGGTTTTAGGTCTTTAATCCACCTTGAGTTCATTTTTGCATAATGTGTAAGGAAAGCATCCAGTTTCAGTTTTCTGCATATGGCTAGCCAGTTTTCCCAACACCATTTACGAAATAGGAAATCTTTTCCCATTGCTTGTTTTGTCAGTTTTGTCGAAGATCAGATGGTTGTAGATGTGTGGTGGTATTTCCGAGACCTCTGTTCTGTTCCATTGGTCTATATATCTGTTTTGATACAAGTACCATGCCGTTTTAGGTACTGTAGCCTTGTAGTAAAATTTGAAGTCAGGTAATGTGATGCCTCCAGCTTTGTTCTTTTTGCTTAGGTTTGTCTTGGCTATGAGGTCTGTTTTTTTGGTTCCATATGAAATTTAAAGTAGTTTTTGCTAAATCTGTGAAGAAAGTCACTGGTAGCTTGATGGGAATAGCACTGAATCTATAAATTAGTTTGGGCAGTATGGCCATTTTCACGATGTTAATTCTTCCTATCCATGAGCATAGAATGTTTTTCCATTTGTTTGTGTCCTCTCTTATTTCGTTGATCAGTGGTTTGTAGTTCTCCTTGAAGAGGTCCTTCACATCCCTTGTAAGTTGTATTCCTAGGTATTTAACACTCTTTGTAGCAATTGTGAAGGTGAGTTTGCTTATGATTTGACTCTGTTTGTCTGTTATTGGTGTGTAGGAATGCTTGTGATTTTTGCACATTGATTTTGTATCCTGAGGCTTTCCTGAAGTTGCTTATCAGCTGAAGGAGTTTTTGTACTGAGATGATGGGGGTTTCTAAATATACAGTGATGTCATCTGCAAACAGAGACAATTTGACTTCATATTTTCTTATTTGAATACCGTTTATTTCTTTCTCATGCCTGATTTCCCTGGCCAGAACTTCCAACACTATATTAAATAGGAGTGGTGAGACAGGGCATCCTTGTCTTGTGCTGGTTTTCAAAGGGAATGTTTCCAGTTTTTGCCCATTCAATATGATA